>NW_025390973.1:0-14027 GCF_016433145.1 Gracilinanus agilis | reverse complement strand
CAAATTTCCCAGCAGTTTTTGTCAAATAGTGGATTCATGTCCCAAAAAGTTGGGCTCTTTGGGTTTATCATACACTGTCTTGCTGATGTCATTTACCCCAAGTCTATTCCACTGATCCTCCTCTCTGTCTCTTAGCCAGTACCATATTGTTTTGATGACTGCTGCTTTATAGTATAGTTTAATATCTGGTACTGCTAGGCCCTCTTCCTTCACATTTTTTTCATTATTTCCCTTGATATTCTTGATCTTTTGTTATTCCAAATGAAATTTGTTATAGTTTTTTCAAATTCAGTAAAGAAGTTTTTGGTAGTTTGATAGGTATGGTGGTAAATAGGTAAATTAATTTGGGTAGAATTGTCATTTTTATTATGTTAGCTCATCCTACCCATGAGCAATCAATGGCTTTCCAATTGTTTAGGTCCAGTTTTATTTGTTTGGAAAGTGTTTTGTAGTTGCTTTCATATAATTGCTGTGTTTGTTTTGGTAGATAGATTCCTAAGTATTTTATATTGTCTAGGGTGATTTTAAATGGTGTTTCCCTTTCTACTTCTTGCTGCACTAATGTGTTGGGAATGTATAGAAATGCTGATGATTTATGTGCATTTATTTTGTATCCTGCAACTTTACTAAAGTTGGTGATTATTTCTACAAGCTTCTTAGTTGATTCTCTAGGATTTTTTAATTATACCATCATATCATCTGCAAAGAGTGATGGCTTAGTCTCCTCCTTGACTATTTTGATACCTTCAATTTCTTTTTCTTCTCTAATTGCAACTGCTAGTGTTTGTATTACTATGTTGAATAATAGAGGTGATAATGGGCATCATTGTTTCACTCCTGATCTTATTGGGAAGGCTTCTAATTTATCCCCATTGCATATGATGTTTATTGATGGTTTTAGGTATATACTGTTTATAATTTTTAGGAAAGTTCCTTCTATTCCTATACTTTTCAGTGTTTTCAATAGGAATGGATGCTGTATTTTGTCAAAGGCTTTTCAGCATCTATTGAGATGATCATGTGATTTTTCTTTGTTAGACTGTTGATATGGTCAATTATGTGGATGGTTTTTCCTAATGTTGAACCAACTTTGCATTCCTGGTATAAATCCCACCTGATCATGGTGGATGATCTTCTTAATTACTTGCTGGAGTCTCTTTGCTAGTATTCTATTTAAGATTTTTGCATCTATGTTCATTAGGAAGATTGTCTGTAGTTTTCTTTCTCTGTTTTTGATCTCCCTGGCTTTGGAATCAGTACCATATTTGTGTCATAAAAGGAATTTGGTAGGACTCCTTCTTTGCTTATCATATCAAATAATTTGTATAGTATTGGGATTAGTTGCTCTTTGAATGTCTGATAGAATTCACTTGTGAATCCATCAGGCCCTGGCGATTTTTTCTTAGGGAGTTCTTTGATGGCTTGTTCAATTTCTTTTTCTGATATGGCATTATTTAGGTATTCTGTTTCTTCTGCTGTTAATCTAGGCAGTTTATATTTTTGTAAATATTCATCCATATCTCTTAAATTGTTTTATTTATTGCCATATAATTGGGTGAAATAGTTTTTAATGATTGCCTTAATTTCCCCTTCATTAGAGGTGAGGTCTCCCTTTTCATCTTTGATACTGTCAATTTGGTTTTCTTCTTTCCTTTTCTTTTATTAGATTAACCAGTACTTTGTCTATTTTATCTGTTTTTTCAAAATACCAGCTTCTAGTCTTATTTATTAATTCAATAGTTCTTTTACTTTTGATTTTATTAATTTCTCCCTTGATTTTTAGTATTTCTAATTTAGTTTCCATCTGGGGATTTTTTTTAACATTTATTAATATACATTTTTAACATGGTTACGTGATTCATGCGCCTCCTATCCCCTTCGCCCCCCCCCCACACTCCCCCCACCCATGGCCACTCCTGCCTTCTTTTTCTCATTTGACGCCCAAAAGATTTTCCTCACGCCCTTAACCTTAAACTTGTGCATGTATTACCCGCCTCATATGTGTTTCTTGTAGACAACATATGGTGGGATTTTGGTTTCTAATCCACTCTGCTATTGTCTTCCGTTTTATGAGCGAGTTCATCCCATTCACATTCAGAGTTATAATTATCAGTTGTGCATTTGCTGACATTTTAATATCCTCCCCTATTCCTACCCCTTCTTCTTATACTATTTCCTTTTAAACCAGTGGTTTGCTATTAAGCAGCTATCCCTTATCCCCTCCCTTGATTAACTTCCCTTTCTACCCCCTCCCTTATTTTTCCCCTCTTTTTGTTTTTAAAGGCCTAATGAATTCCCTCCCCCTTCTTTTCCCATCCCTTTTTTGACCTCCCCACTCCCCTGCTCCCCTTGATTTATCCCTTCTGACTTTCTCAGAAGGGTTAGATAAAAGTTTTATATCCCAATGGATAGTATAGCTACTATTCCGTCTATGGGTTGATTACACTGAGAGTAAGGATTAAATATTACCTCTTAATGCTCTCTTCCTCTCCTTCTTATAATAGTATCTGTCCCCTCTCCTTCCCATGCCCTCTTTGTGTGTAATAGAATATCCTATTTTTCTTATTCACTCAAGTTTCTCTTGGTGTCCCCTACTATTCACCCCGCTCTTTTGCACCCCCCATGTCATCTTAGACCATTTAGTATTCCACCCTCTCCCTGTGAATTATTCTTCTGATTACTATAATAGTGAATACTATAATAGTGAATAGAGTTCACTACAGAGAATTATACATAGCATTTCTCCACATAGGAATACAGATTGGATCTTACTGAGGCCCTTAAAAAGGCAAATTTAAAAATTATGAGTTTTCTTTCTTTCTCCTCTGTTTCTGATTTACCTTTTCATGTTTCTCTCGATTTTTGTGGTTGGATATCAAACTTTCCATTTAGCCCTGGTCTTTTCTGTGCAAATACTTGGAAATCTTCAATTTTGTTGAATGCCCATACTTTCTCCTGGAAGTATATAGTCAATTTTGATGAGTAGTTGATCCGTGGTTGCAGGCCCAGCTCTCTTGCCTTTCTGAATATCATATTCCAAGCCTTGCGGTCTTTTAGCGAGGAGGCTGCCAGATCCTGTGTGATCCTGATTGGTGCTCCTTGATATTTGAATTGTCTCTTTCTGGCTTCTTGTAAGATTTTTATTTTACTTGGAAGCTCTTGAATTTTTTTATTATATTCCTGGGTGTTGTCTTATCTGGATAGAGTTTAGAGGGTGATCTATGGATCCTTTTAATGTCTATATTGCCCTCTTGTTGTAGGACTTCAGCGTAATTTTGCTGATTAATTTCTTTTAGTATGGAGTCCAGGTTTCTATTAATTTCTCGTTTTTCTGGAAGATCAATTATTCTCAAATTGTCTCTTCTAGACCGGTTTTCTTGGTCTGTCACTTTCTCTTTGAGATATATCATGTTTCCTTCTATTTTTTAAGTCTTTTGGCTTTGTTTTATTTGTTCTTATTGTCTGGAGAGATCATTAGCTTCTAATTGTTCAATTCTAGCTTTTAAGGACTGGTTTTCGGCTATAATCTTTTGGTTTTCCTTTTCAATCTGGTCATTTCTGGTCTTCAGTTGACTTGCCTCACTTTCCAATTGCAAAATTCTGCCTTTTAAACTGTTATTTTCTTGCCTGATTTCCTTTTGAGCTATTTTCCATTTCTCTAACCAAATCTTTTCCAACTTTGTCGTCATCTCAGGTTTGAACTCTTCAAGAGCTTGTGACCAGTTTTCCTTATTTTGGTAGGGTCCGGATTCTTGTTTGTTCTCCTCCTCTGGTTGCTTGGTTGCCTGGATTTTCTCTGTGTGAAAGTTGTTGAGTGTTAAAGATTTCTTTTTCTTGTTGTTAATCTTTCTCTTCTGAACTTCCTGATTCTGGGTAGCCATCGTTAGCCCAGCAGTTTCTCAGCTTTATCCTCTCACTTAGAGTCTGTCTGCAGTCTTTTGGGTCCTATGGTCAGAGGTCTGGTTTTTCTCAAGGTCAAGCCCCCTGGTGGACCATCTTACAAGTCTCAGGCGCTGCTTCCACAGTTGTATACCTGTCTGCACTGGTTCCCCACTCAGGGTTTCAGAGCTTTAGCATGGAAATGCCCGATTCCACATACCTTCCACGCTGTGCACTGTTGTGGGGTTCCTCCGTTAATCTGGACTTGTTTTTATGTCCCCTTGAGGAGTCTTGTATGTTTGGGTCAGGAGAGGTTAAGAGCTGCTTTTTACTCTGCTGCCATCTTATCCTGGAACCCAGCAAAGTAAAATCTTTCGATTTTCTTATAATTTATACCCTTTCCCCTATCACTTCAGTGGCACTATCTTCCTACCTGTTTTTCATACAAGTCATTATTTCTTACCTCTCCTATATTTATTGGCTGTTCCCCATGCTTGAAATGTTCTTCCTCATCTCTGACTCCTGATTTCCTGGATTTGTTCAAGTTCCAGGTAAAATATGTTTTTCTACATGAAACCTTTAATGATCTAGCTTCTAGTATTTTGACTCTATCAGCTATTGTCCATTTATCTTGCATGTTGCTTGTTTATATATAAATTTGCTTTTCTGTTATTGTCTTTGTTCAGTCTTTATGGTGGTTTAGATTTTCTTGGCAAAGATACTGGATTGGTTTGCCATTTCCTCGTACAGCTCATTTTACAGTTGAACAAATGAGACAAACGGGGTTAAATGATTTGCTAGGTAGTAAATGTCTAAAACCGTATTTAAACTCAGGAAGAAGAGTCAGAAAGGCTCCATGATTGGCCTTTATCTTTCTCTAATTAAATATTGAGGTTCTTCAGGGCAGAGCCTATCTTTTGCTAATTTTTTTTTTTGCTTTTACCAGTGCATACCACATAGAAGACACTTAATATGTAGTTGAAATACAAACAGTGCAGTAGTACACATATATAGAGAACATGAGAAGAACATATCTTGGAAATATATGTGCCAAAGAATTTGTAAGAAAGATAACTAATATAAAGAGCCAGGTCACCAGGGTAGCCTTTGAGATTATGCCAAATGAGAGCAGTAATTCTGCAGAGAAGCAGTGCCTAGTGTTGTGAATGGATCTTACTTTTTATTGGATAATACTAGATGGAGGTCTCTTTCTCTGCTTTTGAATGAACATTTCTGCTGGTCTTCTGGTAAAAGAGCTAGCCCTCTACTCTCTGCCATACTGTAGTGGTTAAGAAATCTCTCTTTTTAAAGGAAAAAAATCAGGTTCTTTCAGTGACTAACTCAGACTTAAGAATATATCATACTCAGTCAGGGAGCAGAATGGGAGGGAAAAAATCATAATACTCCTTCAGGCTAAAATTGAGTGTCATCTTTTGATACAAATCTGCTTCTCTGCTTCATCCTCTGTTTTTTTTTTAATCTCAGCTTTATTAAGATCAGAAATCCTTTTTATTTCTTCTAATATTTTCATACAGGAAAATTTCAATCTTATTGTTTTTAGGAATTAGCAAATAAAATAGGTTAACAATGATAAATAGATTATATGATATGACTTTCACCATTATTGTGATTCTCTTGTTCTATGAAAGATATATTGTTTGTGTTGGTAAAAAGGATTTTGAACATTAGCCTAGACCTTGAAATAAAATAACTCATTTATAACAGAGAAGGTCAGAGGCAAGATTTGAAAAAAGGTCTTCCTAGCTTCAAGTGTGTCTGTTACAATATGTTGTCTTTCCATATATAAGTGCACACTTGGTGATCATGTTTTTCCCCATTGTATTTAACCATCTTAAACTTTTAAGAGCATGGTCTATTTTGGGGGAATGTAACCATACTGGGAAATGTAGCCATTACTTACGGGACAGTTTATATATCTAAATGCTTACATCACTAAAACAGAAAGAGCAGATCAATAAATTAGATATGCAACTAAAAATTAGAAAAAGAAAAAATTAAGAACACTCAGCTAAACACCAAATTAAAATCCTGAAAATCAAAGGAGAGATTAATAAAATTGAGGGTAAGAAAATCATTGAACTAACAAATAAAACAAGGTGTTAGTTTTATGAAACAATCAATAAAATAAATAATCCACTGATTAATTTTAGCAAAAAACAGAAAACCAAATTATAAATATCAAAAATGCAAAGTGTGAGATTACAACCAATGAAGAGGACATTAAAACAATGATTAGGAATAATTTTGTCCAAGTATATGCTTTTTTTTGATGAACTGAATTAAATAGATGAACACTGTTATAAAGAAGTAAGGCAAAATGTTGATAACAGGGAGGAATAACAGGGATAAAGGGTAATGGCTGAGTTAAGGGAATGAATAGGCAATCTTGGTATAGGGAGGAGTAAAGGGGTTAGGTGAGTAATGAAGGGATGAATGGATCTGTATAAAGGAAGGTAAGGGAATGAATGGGGATATAGGAAGGGCTGCTCAATCAGGATGAGACAGGAGGCTAGAGACAGAGGGTACTGGGAGGAAATAAGGCTAGGTTCTTCAGGTAGGCAAAGGGTTTCTCTATGATACAAGAGAAATTGGGTCAGCCAGAAATGTTTAGATCTGGCTGTAGGGATTCTCTTGTTAATTTCTAAAGTCCTTTGAGGGAGGAGTCAAAGAAGGCTCCTCCCTGCCAGTAAAACTGAATGTCTGGAGGAATTCTCAGCTGTGTACTTCCTGCCCAAGATGGATGCCTAGGTTTTCCTCATGAAATAAAGGGAAAGTAATTTCTTCCCACTTCACCTTTTGCCTTAATATCCAATACAATGATTCACCAGAGGCTTTTGTATGGGTAACAAAGGGGATTTATTGATGGCAGGGGTGAGTTGAGGGAGAGAGGGTTTCAGGGTTCTGTAACTGCTGCTAGGGAGAAAACTGGTGCTGGGGGAAGGATCATAGAGGAGGGAGTCAGACAGAGAGGCTGGCTTTCCCAGTCAGGAAAGTTTCATTGCCCTGAAGTAAAGTATTTATCAGATCACAAAATAAGAGGGTGGATTGATTTAAGGATGTCCTACTTGCCTACTAAAGCTAAAACCACAATGTCCAACCACCAAAATCACCCTTCCTCCCAAGGCCCCAAAAGGAAATTCAGGGAAATATGAGGGATGTAAATGGAGAGATCAGGGAGAGGTCCAGAGAAATTAAGCTAGGTCCAAATGTCCTGAAGACAATCTGTACATGCTTTTTGAACCAGAAATAACACTACTAGATCTGTATCCCAAAGTGATTTAAAAATAGGAAAAATAACATACCTGTTCAAAAATATTTTAGTGACTCTTTTTGTGAAGGCAAAGAACTGGAACCTGAAAGGATATCTATCAATTGGGGAATGACTGAACAAATTGCAGTATATGATTTTAACAAAGTACTATTATGCCACAAGAAATTACAAACAAGATGATCACAAAATAATCTGGAAAAACATATGAAGTGATGCAGAGTGAAGTGAGCAGAACCAGGAAAAAAGTTATACCAAGTAACAACAATAGTGTATGCCAATGATTTTGAATTACTTAAGTATTATTAACAAGGCTATTCAGGACAACTCCAAGAGGCTCATGACCACCCCCCACCCCCCCAAAAGGATATTCACGTAATAGAAGGAAGAGTCCAAATGCAAATTGAAATATGACTTTCTTTACTTTATTTCCTCCAAGAATTGTTTTCTTTAGTGAAAAAAATCTCGTCTTTCATAATATGATGAACATAGAAATATATATTACATGGTAATATATGTACAACTAATTCTATTAACTGCCTTCCTGGGGAGGCGGAAGTATTGAGAGAGAGAGAAAATGGGTAACAAAATATCAGAAAAAGAATACTGAAAAACTGTACTGTTTGCTTATTTTTAATTAATTAATTCTCTCTATGTACACTCAGTCACTTTGGTTGAGTATCTATTACTTTTCTTTATCTTCATATTTCTCATACCGTAATTCTCCTTCCCTATGTTTCTCTTAACCCTCTATATCAGTGGTTCCCAAACTTTTTTGGCCTACTGCCCCCTTTCCAGAAAAAAATTATTTAGTGCCCCTGGAAATTAATTTTTTAAAAATTTAATAGCAATTAATAGGAAAGATAAATACACCTGTGGCCATCACCGCTCCCCTGGATCACTGTAGCACCCACCAGGGGACAGTGGTGCCCACTTTGGGAATCACTGCTCTATATATTCTCCATTACTTTATCATCCAATGCCATGATTTAAAAATGTCATTTTAGGGCAGATTATTTCCAAATTTATTTACTTAACTTGGATCTTTCACTACATCGTCAGTCCTTCATTTTCAATTAGATTCCAGATATTTCCAAGTTGATATCTTGTAAAGTATCCGAAGTTCACCATTGCCAAGAATAATCTAGCTATTTTTCTTTTTTATAGGAGGAAAAGAACCTCTGAACTCAAACAAAGGAAAGAAACTATTCCCTTATAAATAGTAAATAAAGAAAAATTATTCGTGAAACAAGAAATCTTTAATATGTATATCTTCCTTTTGAGGTATACTCTTACCACAAATACACAAACACACACAAACGCAGACACACACACACACACACACACACACACACACACACACACACGCCTTTTCTCCAAACTTCCTTATTTCTGTTGAAACCATTAACATCATCCCATTAATTCAGGAAGCTTACCCCAAAACCTGTAGTCATTTTTTACTTCTCATAAAATATGAGAGCTTACAGGGTCTTCAGAAACTGCTTACTCCAACATTCAATCCAATTCAACTCATCTATTAATTAAATCCAGACTACTTTATGACCAACAAGTGGCTGTATAGTATCTCCTGAAAATCTTTTAAGAAAGGACCTAATCCTGTGATAAAGGCCAGGTCATGTATTTTGTTTTTCAGTCATTTCAGTCACGTCCAACACTTCATGAACACATTTGGGGCTTTTTGGGTAAATATTCTGAAGTCATTTGTTATATTGTTGATCCAGCTCATTTTACATATGAGGAAATAGAGGCAAATAGGGTTAAATGAGTTTCTCAGAGTCCCCCAGCTAGTAAGTGTTTGAGGCCAGATTTGAACTCAATGAGATAAGTTTTCCTGACTTCAGGCCTAGATTTCTCTCAACAGTGCCATCTAGCTGCCCAGGCCACTTGCCGACAGGTCTAATTCATGAGTAAAGGGTGATCTGAGAAAACAAAATGTTTTGGCATATACAGAACAATAAGCTTTGAGTAGAGGGTCTTTTCAAAATCACAGAACCATGGAGTTAGAAAATCTTAGAACTAATCTATGTAAAAAAAGAAGTGAGGTGATTATTTAAAGTTACCCATAGTTTCATAGTTAGCAGATGCAGGATGTATTCTCAGTTTTTCTTACTTTAGGTGAGTACACCAATTTTTAAATTATTGTTTACTTCCTCTCAATTTTAGAAATGCATCAGGTCCTTGTACTTGACAACTAAAAGTCAGAGAAAGAAATGATCACTTCATGGATTCAGAAAACAGAAAAAAAGAATAATCAAATTTCTCTGGAATCATGAAAAAAGATAGGACTCTAATAAAAGATCTCAGGAAGTATTAGAGCACAGATTCTAAACTTTTTTCCTATCATATATACCTTTGGAAAATTCATGAAGATTTATGGAGGTCTTCTTGGAATAATGGTTTTAAACACATAAAACAAAATACATAAAGTTACAAAGTGAAGTGATTAAAATAAAATAAAGTTATTCAAACATTCAAATATTTTTTTAAAAAATCAGGTCCACAAAGCATAAATTAAGAAAAAGAATGTCGATGTTCCCATCTTTCCCCATATTTTATCAAGGTCCATCTCAGGTTCATGAAGCTATTTCCACTTCTGAGGTCAAATTACCTTCCAATTCTCCTTAACTTATGCATAATCATTTTCTCCTGACCCCCTCCTTTCTATATTATTTTAAGTTGTTTGTCCATGTGAAGATACATTGATTCAAAATAACAGAGATTCAAAATTAGGAATTGGGAAAACCTAGCTTTACCTCTCCAGCATTCAGTAGTTGTATGATTCATTATATAATTAATCTTTCTTGCATTCTCTTTCCTGATTTGTGAAGTGGAGATAACAGTTGTAGTACTTATCTACCAGGGTTGTTGTTGGGATAATGTATATGAGGTATATAACTATTACAACATTTTATAAGTATCAGTTATTATTGTTACTTTTGATGTTATCATAGGTGGTGTTGCTATTGTTTTATTTATATTTTCCTCCTCTGATAATCAACTATTTGAGTATATAAAGGATAGTATAGAACGTATACTAAATGAAGGAAATTATGAATTAAAATCCTACCTTAGTCACTTAGCATTTGTATGGTTATAATGAAATTACACAAACTTTTCTGTGTCAAAGTTTCCAGGGTTTCTACATATGGGGTTTAAACTTAATGATCAATAGAATTCATTCCATTTCTTAGTCTATGATCCATTTTCTGCACCTTCTTTCATCTTTGGAGTACCTTCATTTCAAAGAGTACTTTTCAAAAAGTAAGAGTATTTTTATTGATGAATTAAATGGAAACTTATGAATAAGTCTGCATATAAATAAGAAAAAGAAAAAAGTTATTTGTCACATCATTACTTAAACTATATTTTTCCTGGATATCAAATGTCAGAGTTATATTACTTCCATATTCTTTTAAAAAAACTACTGTTGGACATATTTGGTACTTAAATGCTTTTTGTATTTAGACTTGAATAGGTATAGGCTTAATTTCTATGGTTTCAGGCCAGTAGGTAGAATTGCAAAAGAAGAAAAACTATGGTATCCACAACTATATTCTAGATAGATAAAAAAGATGCAAAACAACACCCTAACTTCTCTTCAGTGTAAGTCAACTCTGTATTCTTTCTAACTTGAGGGTGAGGTAGTTAGAAAAATACTTCAGGTAAAAATCCATTTGTCATGAGTGTTATGTCAACTATTAGTTAGCTAGTGATTTTTACAGAATGACATATGAATGCGAAATTCTTTCTAATCCACTGTGAGTCCTTCAGCCTGTCACATTTTTAGTTCAGGTTTGTCAGCTTCCATCCTTCTGACTTTCCTCCTGGAACTGAAGACAAAGGGCATTAATATTCCACCATAGTCAATGATGCTAAGGAAAGATTCATTAAAGACAGAACTTTTTTCCTCATTTCTGCTTCCTTTTTTCATCACTATTCAAACAAGGATTAACAATGAGGATCAATTCAGATGAAACAAGAAGTTTAGGGTCAGTATACATAAATATTACTAATAATCTCAATGTGAAGATTTTTACCTGAAAAATGGAGTGTCTTATATAACTAATGTATACTAATGTAGTGGAAAAATTAACTAGGAGTATGAACTTTCAAGGAAAGCCTTTAACCCAAGATATTTAAATCTCCTATTATCAAGTTGGGGTTAAAACTGCAAATAAGAAGATTAACATGGTACATAAGCAGCATGGCATCTGTTTTATGTAATATGACCCTGTGTGGAGACTTTTCTAAGGAAAAGAGCCATTTTTCTTACCAACCTTCACTTTAGGAACTTCACCTGGAAATAATAAAATCAAATAATTGTTAAGTGATGTTGTTGATTAAATTCAAGATTATTTTAAAAGAGATCATAAATCATGAAGTATTTTTACATAAAAACTATACCAAAAAACCTAGTCCTAAACTTACATGTTGTGTGGATAACACTAGTTACTTTGTTGTCCTTTCAAATGGGCATCTCAAATCATGTCAGATTAGTTATCTAACAAAACTGACTTAATGCTTTATTATTTTGCTAAAAAATGAAGATCAGGGCCTGAAAAAGTGACTTCTTTATTTTACTAGCAAACACTAGGATCCGAAGGGACTGAATTACTTGTTAGAGTAATCTCGTGCTTATTATACATGTATTTTAATAATTATACAATTTTATATGGTGAATGTAGCTTTACAAATTGTAAGATTAATCTCCAGATTGTCTGACTAAACCTTCTGTGAAAATCTTTAAATTATTTTGGTATGTAATCATTTTTTTTTTTAAAGACTTCTACCATAATCAAATCTGCATGATTTTTTATTTCCAGATAATTGTACACTTTATGTGGCTAATTTCATTCTGAAGATCTTTGGTTACAGAATACAGCAATAATTTCATTTTGCAGTGATGTATATTTACATGCACCAGTATCTACCATAAAGATTATGAATTTCTTGGGGAGGCCCATTTCATCCATATATTTTTCAAACTAGTACAATGTAGCCTCAATCACTTAAATCCTCCAGACTTAACCCCAAGGACTCCTATGCATTGTACACTATTGATTCCTTTGAACATATGTAGATATCATTGAATATTTGCTCATTTATATAAATCATTTATATGGTAGTATAATTTATATTACTTGAATATAGAAAGTCCATTGTAAGGGCAAAGGGAAATAAAGAAGTAAAGAGTGAATCAATCAAACTTTATTAGGAGTTTTGATTACATGACTTTTCATTTCACTCTCTTCAGGATAATACGATAAGAGAGAAAGTCAGTAAGCCATCCTAGAGTCTTTTGTTTTGACTCAAACTTGTGAATCTTGCTGTTGAAGCAGCTTGATGTAACAGTAAATAATGTGCTAGGTCTGCAATCAGAAAGGTCTGAGTTCAGATTTAACACCAGATATACCAGATCTATATCTCTAACAAGTCATCTAAACAATATCTATCTCAATTTTTCAATCTGTAAATGGGGATAATAATGACACTTGCCCCCTTAGAGCTATTGTGAGCATGAAATGAGATAGATTTTGTAAAGCACTTAGGATAGTGATTGGTATGTAGTAGATGCTTAATTGAGTAAATGCTAGTTTTTTTTCCTTCCATATTAAATACATAGTTATCATTCCACTTACATTATATTTATGTTGCCTTGGCTTACCTGCTGTCTTCATAGAAATGATGAGTATCTGACTGGAGAAAAATTAGGAAGTTGGACACCAATAACAAAACTTGAAGAATGCACTGAAAGGAATTTTTCTAATCTTTCTGTTGGGGAAAATGCAAAAGGGAGAGATACACAGAGAGACACTCCTATCCATAAATCTTATAGTTAATATGGTCCCAATTCCCCCAGTTTGCTTACGGTATCTTCTCTTATGTCTAGATCATGTGTCCTTTTTGTTCTTATCTTAGTGATCTGTGTAAAATATTGGTCCATACCTAGTTTCTGCCAAACTATTTTCCAGTCATTCCAAAATTTTTACCAAACAGGTATTTCTTATCCCCAAAACCTGGATCTATGATTTTGTCAAATAAAAGATTACTATATTTTTTACTGCTGCTGGTTGTATGCCTGTTCTGATCCACTGATCTACCTTTCTATCTCTTTGCCAGTATTAGATAGTTTTGACAATTAGTGCATTATAATATAATTTAAAATCTGGTATTGTTAGACCTCCTTACTCTCTCTCTCTATATGTACATTTGCATATATAATATTAATTCTTTTGATATTCTTGATCTGTGACTTTTTCTTAATTTAGACTTTTGCTTTTTTTCTCCCCTCTAGTATGAGACTGGAAAAAGTACTAACTTTGGAGTCAGAAAGTCTTTCTCTCTGTCTTGACTATATTTATTGATCATGAAATCTTGGAGAAATCAATGAGTTTTTTATCCATAAAATTATTTCTAACACAATCAGAGCATCATGGAGAGGGGAATAGTCATTAAAGACCATCTAGTTCAATTAATACCTAAATAGGAATTCATCTGCTATACCCCACCCTTTATTTTAAGACTTCCAGTAAATGAAAAATCCATTTACTACCTGAAGAATCACATTCCACTGTGGGAAAATCAATTTTTAGGACATTCTTCCTGACTTCTATCCTGACTCCATTTCTTTGCAATGTTCATCTATTGCTCTTATTTTGGTTCACTGAGAGGAAAAAAAAAGTTTAATCAGATATACTGCTCATGACCTTAAAATATTTAGAGACCTTAATTTCCTTCCTTCCTTCCTTCACTTCTTCCTTCTTTCCTTCACTTCTTTCTTTCTTCCCTTCTTCCTTCCCTTCTTCCTTCCTTCTCTTCTTCCTTCCTTCCTTCCTTC
>NW_025390972.1:0-4363 GCF_016433145.1 Gracilinanus agilis | reverse complement strand
TCCTTTTCCTCCTTCTCCTCCTCCTCCTCCTCCTCCTCCTTCTTCTCCTTCTCCTTCTCCTTCTCCTTCTCCTCCTCCTTCTTCTCCTCTTCCTTTTTCATCTTCTCTACCTCCTCTTCCTCCTTTTCCTTCTCCTTTTTCTACCCTTCCCCCAACATGTACATGTACATAAACTTTATTTGGTTCAGACCTCTGGTTTTATTGGTGCAAGAAACTTGCATTATGGGAACTGCTCCTCCCCAGTAGAGATCAACAGCTCCTTTGTAACTCAGTCATAAAGATTTAGTTGTCTAGAGCACTGAAATATTAAATCCTTTGCTGTGGCAACATAACTAGTGAGTATAAGAGGCAAGACTTGAACCAGGCATTCCTTACTGTGGTCAGTTCTCTAGTCACTATACTACACTGTATTAAAGCATGCATACATATATATATATACACATACATGCATAGATAAATGTACATATGTATATATGTATATTGTGTATATAGCACCTATATCTGTATATAAGGTGTATTAAGTACATAAAATTCAAAATATGATATCTATACAGCTATGGATATTTGAAGTCCTCCCCAATGCTTTTAAAATAAGTGATGTAGTTTGAATAATATTACTTAAAAGGGTTGGAAATGTCTGCTTATAAAGAGGTTAAAATTCTTAAAAGGTAGTAAATGATTAATCCTCTCAGGGTCACTGTAGAAACTCCAACTATTTATGTCTAGAAGTTAGGTCATAGACTAGATTTAGAGTGGAAAGTGACTTCAGAGGCCACCTAATCCAACTCTTTCATTTTACAGATGAGGAAATTGAGGCCTAGAGAAATTAAATTACTTGATCAAGGTCACACAGGTGGTAAGTAGCAGAGAAGGGATTTGAGCCTTCTCTGATTCTTTTGTTGGCCAATAAAAATCCTGGCCTCTGGTTCAGTGCTCTCTCTCTCTCTCTCTCTCTCTCTCTCTCTCTCTCTCTCTCTCTCTCTCTCTCTCNCTCTCTCTCTCTCTCTCTCTCTCTCTCTCTCTCTCTCTCTCTCTCTCTCTCTCTCTCTTTTTTTTTTTTTTACTATATTGTGCTTTTTATTAAATGTTTCCTTATTTAGAAATTAAGCTTCTTTACATCACAAAAACAGGTGTCTACTGAATGTGTCTGAAAAGCTACCCCAAGTTCTCTTCTGAAATGACCGCTTCCTTGCCCAAGATCTCCTTTCACACAGCCACATTCTCACTCAGAATAGGAGCCCCATATACCCTTAAGAACTGGGAGAATGGAGACAGCTTCATGCTGCCTTTCTCTTAAATAACTTCAGAAAAAGAGAGAGCTATCTCCAGAGCCATCAGATCGGCTTTCTTGGCAATTTCTCAAAACTACTGAATTATTTTTTCTCAATTGTTTCTCAAAACTACTGAAGTTGACCCTTTGCTTGAGATTCAGAACTACTCAGGCCTTGGTTCCAAATGGAAAGTTGCCATCTAGGCAGTGCCCTAGTTGCATGATTAGTGGTAATGTAATTGACACATTGGGTGTAAACAGTGGGTGACACAGTGGAAAGGATGCCAAGTCTGGAGTTGAGAAGATTCATCTTCCTAAATTCAAATCTGGTTTCAAACACTTAATTGATATGTGACCCTGGGCAAGTCATTTAACCCTGTTTGCCTCCATTTCCTCATCTGTAAAGTGAGTAAGAGAAGGAAATAGCAAACCACTCCAATGTCTTTGCAAGGAAACTCCAAATGAGGTCACAAAGAGTTAGATATGATTGAAAATAACTGAACAACAAAAATGTAGCTTCTGTATTATATTTTTCCACATAAGGCCAATATATATGTTCCAACTCCTTCCCTTATCCATTAGAAGTAGCTACTAGAGAAAAAAAATCAATACTAGCTACTACTTCAGAAATGAAGATGATGTAAAAAGAAAAGATGTTCTCCAGAGAAACGACTATTGGAGTTGCAAGGATGTAGATCAAAGTATACTATCTTTCACATCAGTTTATTTATGGTTTTATTTCATGGTTTTGGTTTTATACGCATGTGCTCTTACAACAAGACCAATATAGAAGTGTGTTTTGCATGAAAAAACATGTATAGCCCAGATCAAATTGCTTATCATCTCCAAGTGGGGCAAGAGAAGAGAGGGAGGGAGGGAGATAATTGGATCTCATAATTTTGGAAAATGTATGTTGAAAATCATTATTACATATGACTAGGAAAATAAAATATCTCTGAGTAAGAAAATTAAAAGAAAATAAAAAGAAAATATGTCAATAGGAATGAATGTTTTTTTTTTAAAGATGTAGACAACATCTGGAAACTTCCATAATCCTCTCTAGGATTTAGGATCTAAAAATAAGTGCTAAAACTTTAAGTTATTGTGACAAACTTACAATTTGAAGGGCATAGGGCAGCTAGGTGGCTCAGTGAATTGAGGGCCAGGAGCCTAAAAACAGAAGGTTTAGGGTTCAAATTTGACCCCAGACACTTCCTAGCTGTGTGAGCCATTTAATCCCCATTGCCTAGTCTCTACCACTCTACTTTAGAATCAATACATTGTCTAAAATGGAAGATAAGGATTTTTTTTAATTTGGAAGAATAATCAAAGACTATATAATACAACCCATACCTCAAAAAGAATACTGTCTACAATATGCCCCTCAAAAAGTGGTTTCTCAGCCTCTTCTTGGGGACTTCCTGGGAGAGGGCAAGTGCTTGGTCCTCAGGCAGTCCATGCCATTTTTCAATGGTTCTAATAATTAGGAAATTTTTCCTTATATTGAGCCAAAAGCACATCCCTGGATATATTCCTTTTTTTCTTTAACACACCTAAAATTAACCTGAACTTTTTGATTCATCATGACCCCATTTGGAGTTTTCTTAGCAAAGAGATTGGAGTGGTTTGTTATTTCTTTCTCTAGCTCATTTGAGGCAAGCAGGGTTAAGTAACAGTTAGTAAGTGGCTGGATTTGAACTCAGGTCTTCTTGACTTCTGACCTGGCAATGTATCCATTATGCCACCTACCTGCCCCATATTAAGCTTCCAAGCCACCTAAAAACTCAGATCTTTTCTAGACAAACTTCTAGCCAAAAATGTCCTACTCTTTTCTCTTGTGAAGTTAATGGTCTTCTATGTAAGACTTACATGTATTCCTTTGAAATTGCATTTAAAAAAAATTCAGCTCAAAGCTCTGGCCTGCCAAAAACTTTTTGGATCTTGACTCTGCCATCCGATGTATGAGCTCTTCCTCAAACATTTGTGTCATCTGCAAATTTGAAATAATTCCACTTAAGCTTTTACCCAAATTATTACAAAAATATTAAAGATTATGGATCCAAGAACTCCAGTGGAGACATTGTTTCAAGGTGACACCAAGCCATTAATCATTATTTTTTTTAAACTTCTCATTCAACCAACTTGAAATAAATCTTAACTTACTATCATCTTACCTACATCTTTCATCTTTTCTTACAAGAGAATAAGAAACTTTTGGAAATGTTTTGCTAAGATTTGGGAAAATTAGTAAAGAGCTAGAAACAAAGCAAATTTGCATTGATTGGGGAATGAATGGCACATAGTAATTACTTAATAAATGTTGATTAACTGATAGATTCTGTCTCTGGAAAGAACTATGTATTGAGAAAACAACCTGGAGTTTTTATAAGGCCTAGGAGCAGGAAGTATGAATCTTATAGAAGGTAGTCTCCTTGAGAGTAGAGCCTTTTTCATTTTTATCTATGTATTGCCAGAACCTATCATGGTGTTGAAGAACATATCTTGAACAAGAAGGCACTTAAAGATATACACATTAAAATTCTTTGTCATAAGATTTGGCTTTGGGGGAGAAAGCAGGGAATGGAAAGGGAGAAAATCTAGTCAATGTTAAGAGAACTTTTAAAATTTTATTTTTTAATAAATTGAAGACAAGTGACCAAGTAAATTAATTGAGAAAGAGGAAATAATCATGGATTTGTTTTAATTAAGAGCAAAAATGGAGATACCGATTTGTTAAAATTTACCTAGGCTGAGTGCCTCCAAAAGAGACTTGTTTAACATATTATAGGCATAGAATCTCAAAGGAACAGAAAACCCATCTGGAGATATCAAGGAACTTGGAGAATAGTTTAAGACTGAGTCTTGATATTTTTAGAAAACTATGGAGTGAGGCAGCCAGGTAGCACACTGGAACAATACAAGGCCTGGAGCAGGGAGGACCTGGTCAAATCCATCCTCAGATACATCCTAGTTATGTGGCAAGTCACTTAACTCTCAATTGCCTAGCATTTGCTACTCTTCTATCTTAGAATTAATACTAAGACCAAAGGTAAGAGAGAAAGGAAGGAAGGAAGGAAGGAAGGAAGGAAGGAA
>NW_025390971.1:0-5813 GCF_016433145.1 Gracilinanus agilis | reverse complement strand
TTAATTTTGTGTGTGTGTGTGTGTGTGTGTGTGTGTGTGTGTGTGTGTGTGTGTNGTGTGTGTGTGTGTGTGTGTGTGTGTGTGTGTGTGTGTGTGTGTGTGTGTGTGTGTTGTTAGTTCCAGTAGGAAATGAATTAGAAACAAAACTATCCCATCCCACCCCCTGGAACTTCTGATCTAAGACATTCTCTTTTAAATAAAATAAAATTTGCTTGCCATTTGTAACAGAGCATTAGAAATAACATGCTAAGTCCAATAGTACCCAGAAACATATGTACTTTCAAGGGAATCACTAAAGAGGTTTGTTGTAGGATCTGAAATGCTCTAAAAAAGAAAATTATCCAAAAGAAAGTGTTTGTACAGATTGGCAAAAATCTCACAACCAAAAAAGCAGGGAAGCCTCTTTTAATCTGAATCTATAAACTTGTTTCCAAATACAAATGGTCTTTTTCTTCTTAACTAGAAGCGTGATAGTGTGTTTGTCCTCTAAATCAACCATCCCAAGATGTGGTTCACATAAGTTGGAAGAAGTTGGACTGTAAATAACAAAAATCTTCTAAAATAACACAAGGTCAGCAGGTATTTGAAATGTCTGTCTGGTTCCAAAACTTAGACTGAGGTCAATAGAGAAGATAGCTTACTCTTCAACAGAAACTATTTAGAATTTACAGTCTCAAAAAAAAAAAAAATAATCCCAATCACCAAAAAAAAAAAAAAAAAAAAAAAAAAAAAAAGAATTTACAGTCTCACTTAGAGTATGCTGGACCTTCTTTATTTAAAAGTTAGTCTAATGCCTACTCAGTACATCAGCTGTCTTGTTAAGTCAAATTAAGTTTATATAATTTAATTTGAAGGTAGTTTTATTCTATTTCAATAATTTTCCTCCTTTTGACTTTGATATTTTGTAGCTTGAAAAAGTCAGGAATGGGGTAAGAAAGATTTTATAACATGATATGGCTTCTTTCCAGTAAAGAAGCCATTGTAGGAAGAAAAGAAGGGAAAGAGAGAAGGAAGCATTTATTACCTACCTATGAAGTGTCAGGCACCGAGCTAAGCACTTTACAAATATTATCTCATTTGATTCTCCCAACAACCCAGGAAGTAGATGCTCCTATTATCTCCATTTTACAGGTGAGAGAATTGAAATAAATAGAGCTTAAGTACCTTCCCAAGGGTCCTACAACTAGTCAGTCTCAGAGGCTAGATTTGAACTTGGGTCTTTCTGCCTCTAGACCCAGACTCTGTCCACTGTCTGTTTTCTGGTATTCATAAGTATGAGGTTTTTTTGCTATAGAGGAATGGTGGTATATGTGCTGCCAGAGCAAGTCCTAGGGAAGAGAAGCTGGGTTTGCAGTCAAGAAGATCTAAATTCAAGCCTCATTTCTGACACTTTTTAGCTGTATGACTACAGGGATATGACTTGACCTATAAGTATGTCAGGCAACTAACTAGAACTTACCTACAAGACATAAATTATGTTCTCTAATTTCTATAAATAGATTAAGAAATCAAAAATCGTGTCCTCACTAAGGTAATGTACCCCAACATTTTATGTGAGAAACCATCCTCATAAAGGATCCATAATTGAGCCATGGGATAATCAATTTCAGAGAGAAATAGTAATCATATAACTTGAGACAGAAAAAGATTTTCACCCAGATCAAAAATAATGGTATGAGTGAGGTGATCTAAGTGTTTAATCTCCTAAACTGAGATCGACTCTCCCCTCAAAAACACTTCGTAATGAATGCCAGAGCAAGCATCTAATATTTATATTCTGAGTAAATGCAGATGGGGAAACACTGACAAGATTTTGCTTTAGGAAGTATTAAATCTGTTTGCTTCAGGTTGCAAGAGTTGAACTTAATGAAGCCTTTTGTTCTACCAGGGGAGAAATTATTTAAAGAGGAGGGGAGAAAAAAAACCCTCCTTTATTCTTTGAGAATGGAGAAGTGGGGAGATATTCCCCTAGGAAAAGGAAGATATGCTTTTAAGTCTATTTTCTGTCAATATACATTTATCGTAGCCAACAAGTACTATGTTACAGAGGACATGGTCGGCTGTTTTCTTGGCTACGTATTTTGTAAACTTTGAAGTGCCAGAGATTAGTTTAGATAGTGACTATTATAATAACAGTACCCAGTAACCTGGTAATGGAGTATATATGATTTAATGATCTTTTCCAAGACAGAATTGTGTTTGGGAAGGAAGGAGACAAATATATTAGGTCCTCCTTTGTGCCAGGCACTAGGCTAAGCACTTTATGATTATTATCTCATTTGATCTTCATAACCACCTTGGGAGGTAGGTGCTGCTGTTATTGTTAACATTTTATAGTGGAGGAAACTGAGGGAAACACATTAAATAACTTGCTCAGGATCACAGGGTGAGTAAGTGTCTATTTGAATTAAGGTTGGCCCAGTGCTTTATTCCATCACCCACTAAGTAGGTGAGTAGAAAAAGTTAGACAGAGTCAAAAGACCTGAGTTTGAATTCCAGCTCAGTTATTACCTGTGTGCCCTTAGGTTTTATAATAGACTAGATAAGATTTGGAAAAGGAATAAAGCCTGAGCATGCATTTTGAAAACTCTGAGATGGAATTCAGTGGAGCCCAGGAAGAATTTTGAAGAATGACAGTTGAGGGAGAAGCAGAGTGAAGCTGAGAATGCTGGGGGAAACCCCAACGGACACAGACACAGCTCTCTGAACCAGGAAGGGACAGAGAGGTGGGAGGAGTGGTCCTGAGGGAACCTGGTGCACTTCAAACCTAAAATCTGAGGATTTTCCTGAGATTTCAGCTGTTACAATTAGCCAATCAACCTAATTGATCTTCCAACTTCATCAAATATCTTAGAAGATATAAATATAGCTGTTACCTCAACTTGGCTAAGGAGCCTGGACTCTGAGAGGAGAGGGCCCTTGGGGGGCCATTCAAAAATCTGCTTGATCCATAAACCTTATATTCCTCCTTGTCTAGCTATAATCTATAGGATAGGAGCTCACTGGGGTTTGGGACAGTTACTGTGACTGAAGCTACAAGAAGAGATCCAGTTTCTGCTCAGCCCTGGGAGAAATTGAAATAGTCTAGAGTAGGTTTTATCCTATACCCTCATCCCTGAATATTCCTTCCTTCAATCCTTTCCCTTATCCTTTGAATTATTTATACCTAAATAAACCCCTGTGAAGTTATTATTAGACAGAGTTGGAATAGTGAACTTTAGGGGAGAGACTTCATCTGGTGGTTGGTGGGTGGAAAGAACACAACACTCCATATTGGTGGAAAGCCGTTTTGGGAGAAGGGGAAGGTTTCAGTTCATATCACCTGGTTCTGAATACTTGACAAGGGCCATTTAGGACCCAAACAACTCATAACAGTTCCCTCTGTCCTTCTATCCCTGGCACATCCATTTTAGGGGTCCCCATCGCAAGTTACACCCCAAGAGACTTCCCAGTGAGGGGGGTGGGAAGCGAGTAGCTTTGTCCCATGTCCATTCAATCAGGAGGGGGTACCAGAGCACGCCCCATCTATCAGCTGCCCCCCTTCTTACAGTATACTAGTCCTAAGTGCCTGCATATAAAAAAAAAAAAGAGAGGACTGGAGTTGGGGAATCTCTTAGGCCCCTTGTAGCTCTTAGTCTTCTAACTATGATTTTTTAGTAAAGAATATCAGTAAAATCAGGGCAGCTAAGTGAGACAGATCCAATACTGGATCTGGAGTCAGACTCATCTTTCTGAGTTCAAATCTGGCCCCAGACACTTACTTACTTGTTATGTGACCTTGGGCAAATCACTTAATCCATTTGCCTCAGTTTCCTTATCTAAAAATTAAACTGGAGAAGGATATGGCAAACCACTCCAATGTCTCTGCCAAGAAAACCCCAAATGAGATCATGAAGATTTAGACATGACTGAAACAATTGAACAACAAAAATCACTAGCTATGAATTTTATTAGAAAAATGCTTAGGCTTAGGTTTTAATATTAAGTTATTAGGATTCATAAGGTATTTGGGGAAAATTGGACCTAGAAAAAAATTTTAAATAAAAAAAATAGTGGGAAGACACAATAAAAGGTCACAGTGATCACTAATTTTCTTCTAGTTTCTGACATCTTTCCAAACTTACCTAGCAATACAAATTTATTTTCTGAACATATGTCAATGAAAACTCAACCAAATATTATTGAGAGGTATAGGGGAGCTGTTATCAACCCTAAAGGACTTTCCCCCCTTATAATGCTCATTTCCTATGAATTTCTGCCTCCTGACTGGAATTTTTAAAAAAGAGACTTCTTTGACATTTTCCCCTGTAACTAGAATTTAGATAACTTCAGAGAAATAATCAGACCAGTTTTGTGTTTTCTGCTAACATCAGATACGCCTATGCCCACACTTGCTAGAAAAATGATCAATAGAAATGCAGTTTTCTTATATTAAATAATATTAATTCCTATTTAAATTTTCTAATATATTCTAACACAGAAATGTCAACTACAACATCCCCAACACTCCTGAGCATGGCCTAAACCAGATTAAAATGTAGTTGGGAAATATTTAACAAAATAAATAAAAATTCAATGAGATAATATTACATTTTAAAAGTAAGCAAATATGCAGTCCACAAAGATCCTTTGATACCACTAGCCTAGTATTGGGCGTAATGTCCCACACCACAGGAATTGTACTAAGTCACAGCTGACTTTCGATCTGCATTGGTCCATGGAGTTCTCAAGCTATAAATTTGCAACAAATGCAAGATAAGTTGTTAGTATCTTTGTAATCTAGTTAGCTATTAGGTGACTTTAAAAAATAAGGCATTGTTTTTGGACTTTAAAAATTAATGACCTTTCTGTAATTAAGAAAATGAATTAATATTGTACGATTTCTAAAAGAAACAAATACTAGATTGAAGTCTCTGAAGACCAACTTTTCAAATTTGGATATTAGTGTTTAAATGTGGTTTACCTAACCACAAGCAATAATTCATCAAAGACAATGAACTACGTCTTCAATAGAAGCAAATTATTTAGGTATGAGTTGGAATTTAAACAGTCTAGTTAAGCTCCTAATCCTTATTTATGTTATTTAAACATTTAAAATCATGGTTAATGTCAGACAATCATTGTTGGCATGGCTGCATCTCCAGAATGAGACAGAATTTAGAGGGTTATTTTGCTTCATGTCATTCCTTACATACTCTGTCATCACTTATATAGGAGAAGATTTTAAATTATTAGGAGGACCTACATGGAGTATGAGGAAATTGTTAGAAGAAACCAGAGATAATTCACAGAATGAAGTCTCTGCTATGGTGAAGAAGGAAACACTGAAGAATGAGCACTAGAAAATAAAATGATGAATGAATATATTTAAAGGAAGGGGGACCCCAAATTATATAGTTGGAAGCCAGTTTAAAACTGTTTTTAGGTGATTAAAGTAGAGCAGGATCTGGAGGTCATGTTGAATGATATACTGAATAGGGATTGATGGTCTTGAGGAAAGCAAGGACATGATGAGTAGAAACTGCAAGGTAAACTTTTCTATAGGAGTATGTAATTTAAGGTTCACCATTTCAGACTTAGAACAGATTTGGACAGAAGTATCCTAAATGTTTTAAAGTCATGAGACTATAGAACTTAAGAAGGAGAAAAATGATAGGAATTATTAGCAAGAATTCATTTGGAAGGGTCATGGCATAACTTTAGTGAGTTTCACTTTGATGCCCAGCTGTTTTCTTCTCTACCCTAGATAGAAAAGATTTAAATACTATTATTATAATAATTTATTATAATTTTTATAGTATATACTATAAATT
>NW_025390970.1:4106-12918 GCF_016433145.1 Gracilinanus agilis | reverse complement strand
CACACACACACACACAAATCCTAAAGCCCTCCGCCGATTCCTTAGAGAGAGCGTGCCCCGGCCCTCCCTGGAGACAACATTTCGTTGCGTCCGGGGCCTCAGGCCGGCGCCCGAGGGGCCTTCGAATATGCCGCGGCACTCTGAGAGCAGCGGGGAGCAGCCGAATAACTTAGCTCCCTTTCTTCGCCTCCTCCCGGGCCTTTGTCCTAGAGCTGCGCCGCTGCTCGCACGTTTTTGAATGTCAATAGCCCGCCCCTTCCCCCGCTCCCCTCCCCAGGACTTGGGCCCTTTCCCTCAGTTTCGGCGTCTCCCTCTTGTTCTGGGGCTGCCTTTGTAGCGCAGGATCTGGGCTCGGAAGGCGGCAACGAGCGAGGGGGCTTTGTCTCTGAAGTTCATCTTCAAGGTTGGGAGGGAGGGTCATGAGCCGGGCCTGAGGGTTTGGGGCCGGCTGGGGGGGGGGGGGGGAAGGGGACGGCTCGAAACCAACGTCTGATCGAGGAGTTTAGGTTTCCCCCCTAGCTCTTTTCTCCGCCTTTCCCAAAGTCTCGCTGCAGCTACGCAGAAAAAGAGACAAGCACAGATAGTCCGTCTCCGCCTTGTCTCGCCCGAATTGTCTAATGCCTTTTTTTCCTCCCGCCAACTCGCTCGTTCCTCTTCCGATCGCTACCTCTCTCTACCTCTTTTTCCTCATCTCTTTACCCGCATGCTCTCGTCTCACACGTTTACAGGCCCCTCTCTGCCCACTAGAAGAAACTGGGAAAGGACAATCATTCTCAGCGCCTCCTGCTCCTCAGATTAGGGATTCGTTTTCTGGAAAGCGCGCCTCCCGGGAGAAATCCTCTCCAGGTCCCGCGCGACCCGGGGATGCAGAGGAGGAAACGGCCCCAGCACTTGGAGGGGTCCCATCGGTTTCTAACAATCGGGGCCTGAGAGTGAGGAGAGCGGAGTCTGGAATGCGGTAGGCAGGACCCTAGTTCTGCTCTCTCGCTCCTAATATATGCTTTGGGCTCGAGGCTGCCCCACACCTCGGGACTACCGGGAAAATGCCTTTTTCCTCCTCCCATGACAGAGCCGGAAACTTCGGCACTGCTCGTTCTGTTCTCTTCACTTGCTATGCGCCCTCCCCAAACGGGCTTCTTCCCGGGGGAGGGGAGACCCGGGCTTTACCCACCCCCGAGGCAGGCCAGCGATCTGCCCAGCTCGGCTCAGGCCGGGGAGAGGTACCGGATTCCCCCGCGCTCTCTAATTGGTATTGATTGCACCGATCACTCAACTGTCAGGAGGAGTTTCAAGGGACCGTTTAGAGAGCAGGAGAAAAAGCTGTCGAACAAATTCATTTAGGGAGCCTCGATACGCCCCCCCTTCCGTCTGCCCTCCCCTCGCCCTCCCCTCGCCTCCAGTTTCCTATAAATAATTGATCGAGACCCAACTACCCGCGAACAGGCCAACGCCTTCTTGGACTCACGGCGGGGGAGGAAGGGGGGATAGAGAAGGGAGACCTGCCTGACCCCTACTTCTCTGGAATGGGCACAGGGGCACGCTTTTCCTGCACACAGCTCCCTCCAAACATAGCCTTCTTCTCGATTTCTGGACTTCACTCCTCCGAGAAAACACACTAACAGGAGACGGTACGCTGACAGTAGAGATGCATATTTTTTGCCCTCGTTCAGTTAATACAAAGATCAGTAATAGCGATAACGTGTGTCAGGTTGAGGGAGGAGAGGAGAGAGAGAGCCTGGTTTTTCACATCCCAATATATTCATCCCCTCCATCCCTGGCAATTCCTACCCTATGCGATGTGGTTAATTTAGTCCTAACCTCTCAATAGCAATCCCTCCCTTCTTAGAGCTTTGGGGAATGCGAATCCCTTTACATCTATTAACTATACCTGCTATTTCTAGAGCCTCTTAAAGTTTTAGGGACCATCTTTTCACTTAGTCCTAAAAGGCGAGAAATGCAAACAAGTCCTTTTACGGACAAGGAAACTGAGACTCAGAGACGCTGAGTGAGTTGTCCCTGACCACACAGCAAGCATTAACGGCCAATTTGGAACCCAGGTACATTCATTTTCAAGTCCCGAGCTCTACCTGCTACGCCCTAGCGGATCCTATCCATTTAGATGCTTTGATCTTCTCAATAGTCTTGGGAGGGGGGCGGGATGAGGGCTCTCATAGCCATTTTCCAGATAAGGAGAACTACGCTCCAAGGTGGGCAAGTGATTTGCCTGGGTTTCCTTGGTAATTAATGGCAGTGGTGCGATTTGAATGCAGGTATTCCGACTTCCAGGTCAAGAACACTATTCTGGCTTCCCACCTCCATCCCCCCTTCTCAATATCATACTGGACAAACGAGTCTCTCTCTGTCCCCTCTTCCCAGAATTCCGGCGGCGGTCGCAAAGGCCTCCCGAGGGGCCTTTCTCTACCTTTGTCGCCCAGAATGCCGTCAATGCTGTGTTTCGCCTTCTTTTCGCCGTCCTCCTCCTTCTTGTCGCACTCATCCTCTTCCTCTTTCTTCCCGAATTTGATTCTGAGCACGCGGCTAATCGAACTCACTAAACCTCAGAAATTCAAAGGCAAAAGAGAAAGTATAAGTTGTAGAGAAAGTCAATCTTTCCCTTCTTCCCCTCCCATCGCCACCAGGGACCGGGCCCCTCGAGGGTTTGGGGAAGGCAGAAGGCACTCACTGCCAGTGTCCCGCCGAGACTCGCCCCCGAGAAAGGCCAAGTTTGCACACAAGTGCGCCCGCGAGTCCCCCGCCAGGTACACTCTCACCTCTCCCCAGGCACATCCATGGCGTCACAATTTACATGCATCTATTATCGAAACCCCACATTGGCACCTCTGCAGCCATTCATCGGCACATACACCTAGTCACCCATTCCCCTGCAGAAACCCAGGCGCCCAGGCGCACGCTACGCATTCGGCCCGACACCTTTCTGCATACTCATAAGCACACAATCAGCATCTTTGTGTCTCTGCCCACTTGCAAACGCTGGTATAAGCACAGCTTCTCATTTATCTAAAAGGATCCTCTGCTTCCCCCACGCTTAGCTGTCCCTAATCAAACAGGTAAGCTACCGGCGCACCGAGCCCTGCACCCTAGCTTGTCCAAAGCGCACGCACCCCCCCCCCATCCCCACCCCGGGGACAGAGCCCAGAGCCTTGGCTCTCAAACGCACCCCCAGGTCAGGATTCCGGACTAGCAGCGCAGAGAGCACGCCGGCCGAGAGCGCGTGGGGGAAGGCCAGAACGGAAGAGATTTCCACCGGGAATCCATGGCCCTTGCGTGCAAAGGCCGCGGTGGAGTGGAGCCCTCCGCTGACCTGGGTTAGGGCTTGGGGCCGGAATCCAGACGCCGAGTGTACCCTGGTCTATTCCCTGAAACCAGCAGCTAAGCCCCATGCCAACTTTCTTCCCCTACTAAGTTCAGTGTGTTCTCTGATGCGAGCTTTGGGGCACTGTGGCCTCTTTGGCCTCTGTCTCTCTCCGTTCCCTCCCTTTCTTCTTTACTCACCTTCTTTGGTTCTCTCCTGATCTCTAGCTGCCTTTTCTTTTTCGCTCTCTTCTCCGGCCTCAAACTTCTCTCTTCTTCCTCATTCTCAGAACTTGTTGGTGCCATTTTCCTTCTTCTACATTCCGCCCTCCAGCTTTTCTGACTCCTCTCTGGGTGTCCCTTCTCTCTCCCTCCTCCACTGAATTCATTACCTTCTCTTTCCTGGCGTGTTCTACCCCGCTCCCCTCACACACCCTCTCTGTATTCCCCATCCGACTCCTTCTAGCGGAGAAGTTCTGGAAACAGAGAGCCCGGGCCAGCTGCTCCCCCCAGGAGGCTGCATTTCGCCGTCCCTCTAGCTTCCAGCCCAGCCAGCTCAGCTGCCTTCTCACCTGAGGGAACCGTGCTCCGGTCGCAGTGTCCATCCTTGAGCAGCCGATCCCGGATTTCCCAGCTAAACATCCCAGGGTTTTCTCTTTTGTACTCCTCGATTTTCTTCTCCACGTCTGGAGTGGCTACCTGCTTTAGGGAGGAAATGTGGAGGTAGGACAGGGAGAAGGAGTAGCCAAGGAAGGGAGAGGAGGAAAGAAATCCCTTTCTGTATAAACCTAAACTTGGGGTGCTCGGGTTGTGAGGGAGGGGGTCTGGGATGCCCACCAAATCTAGAGAGGAGAGCGAGGTGGCTGACCCTAGTCACAGACTCCCGGAGCTGGGAGCAATCTCAGAAGGAGCAGCAGAGGCCCTGTCCCTTACTCGAGGTGACCTGTGGAGGAAGTCACAAAAGTTCGGGCAGGTTGGGTAAGAAAGCACCGGAGCCCCGAGAAGCGAGGCTCTTCTCCAACCTGTATCCCTCACTACCAATGGTACTGCTGCTGGGCCAGGTGCTTGACTTCCTGAAGTCGGGTTTCTCCAGTGTAAATGAGGGTGATTCCCTCACACTTGGGCTGCCTACTTCAGCGGAATGTGCGAAGGAGGAGGTTTAAACATTGGAAAGTGCTAAACAAACACACAAATCAATATATTTGCGGATATTTGCATATACGAATTGTTAGTTCTAGTCCATTGCCGTAGTTCTGCCGCCAGCTCAAAGGAAGTTTTCATCAGTAGCCCCAAGGGAGGGAGTGGAGAAAGTGAAGGAAGGAAAGGGTGAGCAAAACGCTTCTGATTCCCTAAACCTGGCCGAGACCCTCGTGCAGAGGAGGGCACGTTTGTTACCTTGTGGCCCAAGAAGCCTAGCTCCCTCCCGGCTACGGGAGGAAATAGGCAACGTGTGGGCGTGGAGGTCCCCACGTGGGGCAAAGGAGCTGGCTCCAGACCGGGGACTCTAGGAGAGTTACTCAGGCTCTTCGAGCAAGGTCTACTAGGTTTCAGAAGCCTGAGTAATCCCGACAAATTGGCCTCAATTACTAAGATCGGGAAGGAAGAAAGTGGATTTTGGGAATAAGGATGTCCTTAAATTATCTAAGTAATTGAGAAGATTGTGGAATTGGGGGTTTCTAGAAGGGGAATTTTGGTCCCCATTTCCCTAAGGGCTGGGGTGAGGCAGATAGCATAGCCTTGCCTTTCCTGGCTCCCTCAAACTCTTATGGAGAGGAAATCGGGAGTGGTAGGGCTTCTTGGGGATGACATGGGGATTCTTCTCTCCATCAGCACCCTTATATAACTTCCTCCCAAGTCGGTGTTTCGGTCAGGGACATAAAACCTTCAGGTTTTGTAACTCGAAACAGGGTCCCTCCACTTTCAGGTGCTTGAACTGGGGGGAGGGTGGTTGAGGACCCTAGGGCTCCCCAGGACACTCACCCTGGGTTTGCTGCCCCCGATGGCCCCAGGCCGGATGGAGCCCGTCTCCTGGTAGCGGCATAGGATTTTGGAGACACAGCCGTGGGAGACACGGAGCTGTCGGGAGATGACGCAGGGCCGGATGCCGTGGTGGGCCATCTCCACGATCTTGTGGCGGATGTGGTTGGGCAGGGGCCTGCCGTTGATGAAGACCCCGCCAAGCTGATTCACCCGCCCTTGGCCCAGTGGGGTGGACACTGTGGGAAAGGCGAGAAAAGAGGAAAATCAGAAAAGGAGAGGCCCATTACAGAGGTGAAAAGAGGGTAGCTTAGGGTGCGGTTATCCCCTTGACTCTTAGAGTAAGAGCCTGGCACCAAACTGAGAAAGTATATGCCCTGTCAAATCGCGGGGCCGCTTGCTGGGGACCTTAGTTGGACCCTGCCTTGTGCCCTCTCCAGCCGTCACAACTGGAGCTTTCTAAGTTTGGTTCCGAAGGATCTAGTAGGGATTTGTGCAGAAAGGACTACTTCTTATCCGGTCCCAATTTCCCTCTTATGACTCCCTCAGGATTTCACAGACTTGAGGTTTTGGGAGGGCGTATTTGGAATGCAGGTAGGAGAATCAGATTCAACTGAATCCGGAAGGGCCGGTGTTGATAGTGGTAGAGAGAGGTGGAGTGGCTGAGGATCGTCAGAGACAAAGCTGAAGGACCCTGGGGAAAGGCCCCAAATTCTTTCCCCTGCCAGCCGGTAGCCAGCCGACCCACCCCCTCAGCAAATTCACAAGACTGAGAACCGCGGGACCTGACCCCCGGGTTCGGCTTGGCCTGGATCCATTCTGAGACAGGGCCGATTTCGGGTGGGTGGTGGTGGGATGGGGTGGGAGGACGTTGAGCAGGGGAGACGCCAGTCATGATATTTGGACCCAAAGGAATCCCTTGGGATCTTCTGTTCCGGGCCCGGAGGTCTGGACAGATCCATTTGGGAGAGCGGGAGTTGGGATAGTTTACTCGCCCCTACTTGATACGGACTAGAGACGTGTCAAGACTTCCTGTGGGCCAAGAAACCCGCCGAAGTAAAGAGCAAGGAGGAGGAGGAGGCCGGGAGATTGCAGTATATCGCGATAGTCAGTGGCCTCTGCCGGGGCTTCCCCAGAGGGGGCAGCCAGGGCCAAGCCTGGACCTCTGGGGCCTGCCTCCTCCCCCTGATTCGCTGCCCAAGGATTTATTTCGTTGTAGGTCAGCCTGGGGTTGAGGGAGGCGGGGTATGGGGGTGGGTACAGGGGGTTCATGGATGAGACTTTCCGCACTTCCCCGAAACGTTTCTCGGCCCTAGTTCGGACTTAGGAAAACCTACTCGCCTGCGGGGCTGCCCTAGGACCCGGGTCGTGTTGGGGAGGGCAATATCTGCTCCTTACAGTCCCAGCACCAACACCAGCACCGGACTTAGGCTTTGCGTTTGAGGTTGTGTGTGCTCACCACTGGGAGCTCCTTAACCGAGCTCTGGCTGCGCCGTTGGCACCCCTTTCTCCCAGAAGGTACGCTGGGGAAGGGGGGCTGCTCTAATCCGGACCCGAGCCCCCAGTGTGGGGACTGCATCGCCGCGGAAATCTAGCAGATTAATACAATTTCACAGCCGCCCGGATGGAGGAAGCTAGCTGCATAATTGGAAGGCAAGGAGGGGCTGGGGTGGAAAGGAGGGGGAGAGAAGGCTCGGGCTGCAGCACTGTCTCTCTCTTCCCCCAGGCCCCCCGCCCCTTTCTCTAGCCCCCACTCTTTGGCAAAGTCGCTGTCTGCAGCTACCTCCGCATTTAATCAGCCATCCCGCGCCGCAGCGGCGGAGTCACCCGGCCTCGGCGGCCCGCTATGCCATTAGCGGAGGAGAGCTCTCGAGTGGCCAACTTTATATTCAAGAGCCTCTCCAGCGGCCGCCACTTCTGCCTTCTCTGTATTCTCCGGCATGGTGTGCAAATATTGTCCTAATCCTCCGAGCCGTTCTCGCGCCGTCTGCTTCCCCGGCATAGCTAGAGCAAGGCACTCCACCAAATCCCCCCGGCGTGGAGGTTTTCCCGCCTGCGTGGCTTCCCACCACTTTCTCTCGCGCACTTGATCACGGAAACACTCACTCGCCTCCGTCTCCTTCGGGGACGGGGCCGCCTCCTAGCTCCCCCGATCCCGGGCGGGCTGCCCGGGCTCATTCCTCCTTGCCCAGCCCCCTTTCCCCCTGCTCAGCGATTCTCTGTCTCCCTTTCCTCTTCTCTACTCCTCCTCAGGCACCGGGCGCATTCACAAAATCTCCAAATTGAAATTGCAGCGAGCTCGGGGCTGGAGACCCTCGAAACACTTCTGCCAGACACCCCCCATTCCCAGAATCTGCCTGACGTTGGATCTCAGTGACAAGTTTAGCTCCTTTAATTAGCTAAAAATTGCACCAACTCATACACGCACACTGAACTCTTCTGCCTCTGGATGAAGGCGCCTGGCCGTGCCTCGCTTCCCCTTGCAGATTTCATTTTTAGAGGGGAACCGAGGGAAGCACGTTATTTGCACCCCTCTCTTTCTGCAGTTGCCGTCCTCCGGTTCTCCCTTTCGAGACGATCAGGGGCGGGGGGAGCGCGTCTCTCTGCAAACCCCAGAGTTTGGGAGTCCGAACGAAAAGTTTGAAAAGGAAATCGTTCTGCTTTCGTACAGCTTTGGGAGCAGGCCGAGGAGGGAAAGAGTTTTCTAGGGTCAATTTCTTTCGGGGAAGAAGTGCCAAAGCCATCCTCTGTGTAATATTGCCCCCCCGATATTCACTGTGGACAGCCCCCTAAAATAAAATGCTTTGGAAAAGAATCTTCGGGGTTGAAATAAAATAAAAAGCCAATATAGAGCCTAGTGGCTGGGGCTGGTGAAGGTGGAGAATGTCGCCGGGAAAGTAAGTGAAATTGGATAAGGAGGTGAAATTTACTAGCAGCTGAACCTTCCCGGGGGGGGGGGGGGAGAGAAGAAAGTCTGGGAGAGGGGGAGTGAAGCCGAAGCCCCCAGGGCAAGGGAACATTGACAAGTGGAGTCCGGGGAAAGTTCCCAGGTCCCAGCGACTCCTGGGGAGGGATGGAGGGGAAGGCTCATTCCTTCCAGTGCCCGGGAAGTCTGGGGACGCCGCCCGCTCTCTGCATCTACCACCGCGGTGTGCACTTCGAGACAGTCGGGTCCCCGAGGACCGGGAAGAAGGGTGGGATGTCCCGAAAGGAGCCGAAGAGAGTAGAACCCAAGCGGCCTTACCTTCCAAGGGAAATCCAGTCCGAGGGTAGTTCTGTCCCGGAGCGGGTCTCATCATTCTCGGTACTGTGCCGGGGAGAGCCGCCATTCTGGGCACGCCAGGGACAGGTCCAGAGTCCTCAGAAATCCTTCCTGTCTTCTCTCTTTTCCCCCACTGTGAGCTCTTTCTTCCCGTCTCTCTCCCTTTCTCCTTTTTTTTTTTTTTTAAAAAACCTCTCCCCCCTCCACCCCCACACACTCCCTACCCCCACCCCGCCCCCCCGGCTGCAGTCAAACGCGTCC
>NW_025390970.1:0-4089 GCF_016433145.1 Gracilinanus agilis | reverse complement strand
AACGCGTCCAGAAGCTGGGAAACGGGGGGGGGGGGATGAGGTGGGGGCGGGGGTGGTAAGGAAGTTAAACAAACCCGACCCAAGTCTCCCTTGGTCCCCCTTCGCCAGAAGTTGTGGGGGCAGAGGTGGGGAGGCAGAGCTGGAAACCCGTGCTGTGGAGGTGGGGGGGAGGAGGAGGAGGGGTGGGAATCCTGTCCACCACCCCCCCCAGCCCTAGAAGAGCTGAGAACACCGGCTCTTGCACTAAGGGCTAAAGTTTCTGAGCTGAGGCTGTGAAGCGGATTTCTTTGAGGTTATTTATTTATTTCTATTCTCTCTCTCTCTCTCTCTCTCTCTCTCTCTCTCTCTCTCTCTCTCTCTCCCCCCTCCCTCCCTCCCTCCTCCTCTTCTTTCCTACGCCTTCTCTTTCTCTGACACCCCCCCCCTCAACACGCACACACACAATCCTTCCCCTTCCAAGAAGGGGTGATTGAAGGAGGAGGAAGGTGTCTAGTAGGTTTGGGTGGTGTGGGTGGGAGGAGAGGGGAGGTTATATAGGGAGACTTTTGGAGAGAAGGGGAGTAAAGAGGGTGGAGGGAGAGTGATCGTCTACGTAAGTTGTTTAAAGTACTTTACTTCTTGGAGGAGGAAGAGGAGGAGGAAGAAGAGGAGGAGGAGGAGAAGGAGGAGGAGGAGGAGGAGGAGAGAAGCAGTGGTGACTGCGATCTGATAGGCTCTGACTTTTTCTTTTATTCATGAGGCGGAAAGGGGGCCCGGCAGAAGGGACCGAAGGGCCAATAGCGAAAAGAAATGGACTACGAATATATCCGTATTTTAAAATCCGCGGTTCGGCCTGGTCAGGGGGAGAAACAGTACTGCCCCTAGAAACCGAGGGCGAACGTAGCTGGGGTAGAAGAGAAAGGGCGGAAGCTTTTAGGGGCCTGGAGAAGATAGCCAAACTTTGTCCCCGTGTCTTTGATGAATGGACTAGCTCCACAGAGGATTCCCCACCAAAGAAGCGGCGGCAGCGGCGCTCACCAACTGCCCAAAGGAATGCGCGTCTCTTCCCTCCTCTCCCCTCCGCTTTCCCGGGGTCTCGGTGCTATCTTTGGGGTCCCTTCCCAACATGCCCCCCTTTCCCATCAAAGCAGACAGAGAATGGGTCCGGGTATTCACAAATCTCATTCTTTCCCTCAGTCTTCTTCCTTCCTTCATCGCCGGCCAGGTCGGGAAATTGGGAGAATTAAAGGGAGAAGCGATTGGGAGAGGAATTTCTGCACTGTCTTCGGGACAGAGTTGCCGCCTCCTCTGCCAGGGCCTGTCCCGAGTCCCCAGTGCCACCTGCTATAGCAGCCCAGGGGAGTGGGAGTGGAGGCGTAATACTTGCATTTGGGGCCAGTTTGGAATAGGCGAGTCTCCCTCCCACGTACCAGTAGCCGTCCTCGGACCCTTCCCTTTAACCCCGCCCCCCTCCTCCCCAATCCTCGCACAGAAATCTTCAGTCCTACCTAAATCGAGCTCCCCAGCCTAACCCTTCTCTTCAGGATCCTGCCATCGTGCCCTCAGCAGGTGGGCGCCTCTCTCCAGGCTGAGGTTCCCGTCAGTCCATGCCACCGAACAGCGAGCCAGGCCCACTGGAGATCGGGGACCGGGAGTCGGGACAAGGTGGGGTGGTTTGGGACCTGGGCAAGGATTCGAAGGGTGAAGGTAGGACTCCCAAGACTTTCTAGGTCTAAGAGAGGTGAGCGCAGAGGTGGAGTTGTAGTACCCAGGGAGGGGTCCTCGAACTCTCGGACCAGGAGAGCAGAGTGACCGGAAGTCCTACATTCAGGAAGAGATCTGGGGAGGGGAGACTGGGGGGGAACGCCCTCCCAGCGGGGCAGGACGCCAGGGCTGCTGGCCTTTTGTCTCCCCGCCCGCCCCCCCCCCCCCGCCCTGAGGCAAGATACAATAAAATGAACCCAGCCTTCAAACTTTGTCTCTCGGCCAGAAGAAGGTCGGCCTTCAGCCTGGCCCCGCTGACACTTAAAGCTGATCTGGCTTAAAGCCTTTGCATCCGCTTCCTTCTTTTCTCTCACCTGCAAATTCCCTTTTGGAAACTCAACGTCCCGTCTCGGTACCATTCTCTCCCCTCCCCCCAACCTTCCTCCCTTCCCATCCCAATAAAACTCCCTGAGGTCATCAGAAAGGCTCAGGGCGCCCAGGAAACAGAAGCAAGGCGGGGAGACAGTAAGCAGACGCTGAATCCGGGACCCTCGACCTCCCCAGGCTTCTCTTCTCGGCTATACAGCCCGACCTCTCCTAAACTTACACTGAAAGATCCTCTGAAAATGACTCGATCCAAAATTAAAAAAAAAAAATGGAGAAATGGGGACGGGGAGGGATGACTAGATGACCTCTGAGCTCCAACTCGGTAAAATTCTTGCTACTCTCCTCCAGAAACTAATGAACTGAGGAGGCACCCGGGAAGAGAATAAAACCAGTCTGGAGCTCTTGTTCTAAAGTTATACTCGTCTGTACCCAAAGTGAGAGGGGGATTGGAGCATCCAGGGTTCCTTCGTCCTTGTACTATTGGCACACTCAGCCCTTTCCCGAGGTTCACTCGGCCCTTCCTCGGAGCAAGAGCCCAGAGCGTTCTGGGCTTACTCTGGGCCGCAGGGAAAGTGAGGTCACAGCGCACATCAGAGACACTGCACTTTCCCTCAGGCCCTAGACGTTTTTAATACGAAATTCCCCCAAGCCTTGGGCCCTTCTGGAAGTTCTGAGCGGCTCCAGAGGGAGGCGCAATTCAGTCCGGAGTCGCAGCATTTACGTAGGGAAGGGACCTTAGAAAGAGCTTATAGTCCTAGTTAAAAAACGGGAAAGGAACCTTAGAGGTCACCTAGTCCAATCCCTTTAATTAACAGATGAGGAAATTGAGGCCCAATGAAGTTAAATGACTTGCCTAGGGTAGCTCAGGGAGTAAGTGACCGAAAGGTGGGGGCTGATTCCTTTCTCTCCACTCTGGCCTCCTCACAGCTCTGGGGCGGTTCTCATTCGGGGACATCCCTCTAAATCCACAGCCTTATGAGTCCGGGGGAGGGGCAGGACGCCCAGCACACCACCGGGACAGATGAAAAGCCCGGTGGTCTGGGCTCCGAGGACAGACTCCTCTTAGCAGAAGGATGGGGTGGAGCAGCACCCGGAGTCAGAGTCTGGGGGTCTTCGGCTCAGCGCGAAACATGTTTAAAGAATCTAATTTCCAAGCGGCCATTCTCATTGTTGCTGAGGAGTCATCTTAGGGCGAAAGAGGCTCCATCCGCTCCTGTGGTCGTCCTGGACCAGAGACGCTGTCACTTGCACGCCAATAAATAAATAAATAAAAATAAAAAAATAAACCAAGTCTCACCAAACAGCCAGCTATTTTCCTTCCCGCCCCCTCTTCTTATTCATCTCCACCTGGGAATCATAGGTTCCGAGAGGCATAATCTTAGACCTGGAAGGAGCCTCGAGGGCCTTCTGGACAACAGCCTCATTTGCCAAAAGCGGAAACTGAGGCCCGGGCACCTTGCCTAACCTGCCCAAGGTCAAGCACGAAGAGAGAGAGGCAGAGGGGGGATTTCAGAGTTAGAGGTCGCCTCTTCCGACCTCATTTTACAGCTGGGGAAACTGCAGCTCAAAGTCACTGTGGAGAGCACGGTTTAGAATCCAGACCTTCCAATGACAACTCCAATTAACCTACTACGTGCCAGACGCGATTCCAGGTTCCTGCCAGCCCACGTCGCTGCACGTGCTCCTGCGTCCGAGCTCCAAACGTACGAACCACCCAAATAGCGTCTCCCACAGCCGGTCCTTATCAGCCTGAAAAGGAAAGGCTTGGAACGGGATTCCGAGCCCCGATAACTGGGCCCCCCAATCGCTCGCAAGTGAGTGAGGCCACATTCTGGTCCCTTCCTGCCGGGCCTGCCCCTCAGGTCAAGGGACGGCGTGGAACTGGCTTCCTGCCCGACCTCAAACAAGTTAACTGGTTTCCTTGGGAAGGTGCAGAGTGGGCTGAACTGCGGCAGAGGGTTTAGCATTCCTCTCTCATCTGCCCCACTCCCAATTCACCTTTTTTACGCCCCCCCCCCC
>NW_025390969.1:0-5124 GCF_016433145.1 Gracilinanus agilis | reverse complement strand
GGAGTGCGGGGGGTGAAGGGGAAAATAGGAGCATGAAACATGTAATCATGTTAAAAATGATTATTAATAAATGCTAAAAAATAAAAAAAATAAAAAAAAATAAAAAAAAAAAATAAAAGATGGGTAATGAGCTGAACGTGGGATGGAGATGGAAATGTACAGCTACAGATTAAAATCTGCTATTTGCATAAAGGAGAGCACTGAAATTCTAGAGAGAAGAGTAGGCACCTATGCTACCAAAAGAAAAAAGGGGGGAACCATGGACAGAACTTAACCAAATAATTACAAACCACTTAACCTCATCTATGAACTCACAAGCAAGTCTCTATTGAATCCCATTGTATACCTGCTCCCATTCTCTGCTATTCTTTGGGTGAAATAACAGAAAAGACAGGCTTATTCCTTACACTGAGGGTACTGACAGTCTGAAGGGAATCAGACCCTGGGATGAAATAAAATAATTCAGTTCAAAGCCATTTGACAGAGCTAACAAGCTATAAGAAGACAGCAAGCTATAAGAAGAAGCTATAATCTGGGTGGCAATTAGGTGGCTTAGCAGATAGAGAACCAGGCTTAGAGACAGGAGGTTTGGGGTTCAAATCTGGCTATGTGACTCTACTCAAGTCACTTAACCCATTGCCTCTCTCTTATCCACTCTTCTGCCTTGGAAATGATATACACCATTGATTCTTGGAAGAAAGACAAGGATTAAAATATATACATACATACATACATACATACATACATACATACATACATATATATATATATATAATCTGATAAAAAGTTGAAATTGGGGGGAAGAAAAACTGGTGAGTGTCACATAGAATAGTGATAATAATAGCTTATATTTATATAGTACCTGTTTGCAAAGCATTTTACATACCTTACCTCATTTGATCCTCACCACATCCTTGGGAGGTTAACCTACTATCTATTATTATCCCCATTTTACAGAAGAGGATGTTGAAAACAAGAAAGGTTAAGTGAATTTGCTAGGGGCACACAGCTAGAATCTGAGGCAAGATGTGAACTTAGGTTTTCCTGCCTCCAGGTCCAGGGTTCTACTCTCTTTTAACAAGCCATTTTGGGAAGTGCCCCTCCCTGTACTTCCCCTGCAAATCTCTTCTACCTCAGTTCCTTTCAAATTGATGAAAAGGGAAGGGGAAGGAGAAGATGAGGGGAAATGAGGAGCAAAAAAAAGAGACTTACTTTCTTGGTAGGGAATTATTTGCCATTGCAGAGCTGCTTTCAACCTGAGAAGATAAGAAAAAGAATATTAATGGAGGAGCCTGTGGAAAACCATTGTAGTACTTCATCTCTACCCTTGACTCATTACCCATCTCTGAGCAGCAGAAGTCTAATTATCTCCTGGGGAAGGGGACTTCTAGGAAACAATGCAAAGATGAGAGAGACTACAGAGGTTTGGGACTTAGGGTGCCAGAATCTAGCCACTCTCTTTGCTTCCCTTCTAGATTTTCTACGATGCTCTAAACACGTTACAATTATCCCTTCCACACTGTGACTTTCCCCAATCTTAGTTTCTTTTGGGGGGGGAGGGAAAATCAATTTATTGAATGTGTCCTATGTGCCAAGCACCATGCTAAGCAAGAGACCCCTCTTTCAAAGAGCTCCAGTTATAATAACAGGGGAAAAAAACACAGATAGTTCAGTTGCAGGGCAAATCATCTCTGACCTTTTGGAAAGCAGTTAGTGAAACTAAGGGTTAAAGTGGACTGAGGACTCTGGTGACCTCAGAGAGGAATAAGGGATTGTGGGGGGGGGGCTGGTATCCAGGTGGCCAGGGGCTAACAAGGACCTTATGAGAATTGGGCTTTAGAGACTCTGGTGTAAGAGGAGAAAGGCTGCCTGGGTCCTGATCCTGCTGGCCACAGGTGCCTAGCCAATCTTAGTTTCGATAAGAAATTAAATGAGAAGGGGCAGCTGGGTAGCTCAGTGGATTGAGAGCCAGGCCTAGAGACGGGAGGTCCTAGGTTCAAATCCGGCCTCAGACACTTCCCAGCTGTGTGACCCTGGACAAGTCACTTGACCCCCATTGCCTACCCTTACCACTCTTCCACCTATAAGTCAATACACAGAAGTTAAAGGGTTTAAAATAAAAAAAAAAAAAAAAAAAAAAAAAGAAATTAAATGAGAATTTGGGGGGAGTTTTGTGGAAGTTACAGATGGACATGCAAAGGCCAGAAGATGACACAGAAAAGATTTAGAAACTCAGAAATGCATAAACTATGTGAGTCGTATTGTATAATATCAGCACATTTTAATTTTTAATACTATAAACGTACACAATTTCTTTTTTAAAGTTAAAATAAGTAAAAAGTTAAAATTAAAGAATGTGAATGCCAGTAGTTGACACACAAAGTCTAGAAATATAGAGATATCTTTAAAAGTTTAGTAACTTATAAAGGCCTATAATAAGCTACTGGAAACACCCCATAAAAGAAAAAAGAAAAATTTCAGACTTCTTCTCTGGTACAAAGGGAAGGCCAAAAAATTTTATGTGGCTTTTCCCGAAACTCCTAATGTGGAAGGGGAAAACTGTGAACTCCAGATTCTTTTCTGAGGCTTTCTATAAGCTTCATTTAATAACCTCACTCTGAAGGCAGCTAAATGGCTCAGTGGATAGAGACTGGAGAGGTCCTGGCTTCAAATGTGGCCTCAGCCACTTTCTAGGTAGTTTGACCTTTAACCGCATTTGCCAAGCCCTTCCCATTCTTTGACCTTGGGACCTGTACTTGGTATCGATTCTAAGAAGGGAGGGGTTTAAAAAAAAACCTGAACCAAATATAGCATGGCCTTGGCCCCCTCCCAAAGAGCTATATTAAACTCTGTTGTTTGCGTTTCCAGACCTGCCAGAACAAAGCATCCCCCCACCCCTACTTCTTCCTCAAGACTTGCCTAATTCTCTGAAGTTGTGGGGTGAAACCACCTCCCTAAAATGCTGAGCACAAGGTCCCTCCTTCCCTAGCTCCATTCCATTACAGGCTGTCTTGGGAAATTTTCTCTTTTCCTGGTCCAATTTCACCCTGTCCAGATCATTCCCCTTACTCAAAATCAGTAACTTCTCAGGGGTGGGATATTCATGGCTCAGTTCCCCCTCACTCATCTCTTTCATGCCTGAACAATTCCCACACCCATCTTTTTTTTTTTCCCCCTACAGATCCAGGGGGCCAGAGGACTGGAAATTCTGGTTACCCACCCTTTAATAACAACACCTCCCACTCTTAGAAACTTCTTGCTTTCCAAAGCAGAACCACATCTATTATCTTATCTAATCCTTAGGAAAGTAGATTAATTATCCCCATTTTACAGATAGCAACACAGAGATGAAGCAAAGTTTTTCCATCTGTGCTGGTCTGTTTCCTGGGCAGTTGTCTTTCTACCATCTCCCACCACTGTCTGAATTCATTCTATTTTTATGTACTTGGGTAAGAATTACCTTCCTTTCCTTCTCCCCATTTTTCCAGCACCCCTCTCGTACAAACAACGGAGAGATAGTTGCAAATTGCTTCTGTTTTTCCATCCCTTTCCTCCAAATGCACAAGGCATGCACACAACCTCCTGCAAGAAATATCTAAATCAAACAGGCCTTACTCACCACACATTCACAGGCTTAACCTCTAAACTGCTCAATTCTGTTTTGTCTTCTTCACTCTCATTGAGAGGAATTCTGGAGCCTGGTCCCCTTTGTCATAAGGTCTTCCATAGCAAGAGCTCTCCTTACTGTGCCTCAGCTGCTGGAGCTTAAGCTCAGGAAGTCAGAGCAAGCTGGGTCCTTCCTGCCTCCTGTCTCCTTTCTACAGTTGCCCCACGGTCCAGTGCCTTGTAGACACACAAAGGAGGTCCTGTCCTAGCTGTCTCTCTGGGGGAGAGGTCAGGAGGACAGGGGTATTAATAACTACTCCTGAGACACAGTAGAAAACCAGGCAGCCAAAATAACATGGCTCCAGGACCTTGTACTAAGTTATTCCACTTTCTCCCTGAAGAGGGGGTCCGGGTACTGTAAAAACAAAATACTGAGGGAAACAGTTTCCCCTTATCTCCCTTTGTGAGGTCAGTGTCACCATCTAGGGATTAGGCTGAGGTCATAAAAATCACAGGGTTTGAGCCATCAGAGACCTCAGAGGTCAAGTCCATCTCATACAGAAATAAAGATCTCCTCCAGTCTGTTTGAAGAAGATCTCTGCTAAGAAGGAACCCATTATCGCCTGAAGCAGACCCTTTCATTTTGGGACAGCTCCACTTATTTGGGGGAAGCTAGCTGGTTCGAACCCTTTTACTTTTGCATAGCTCAAATTATTAGGATCATTAGATAGCTCTAATTATTTGGAGGCTGCTAGATGGTTCTTTTACTTTGACTTTTGCATAATTCTAATTATTTGGAGGCTGCTAGATAGATGGTTCAAACCATCTTCTGCATAGCTCTAATTATTAGGATAATTAGATAGCTCTAATTAATTCGGGGTGGCTAGGTGATACAGGAGATGGACTACCTAACCCCAGAGTCAGGAAGACTCTTTTTTTTTTTTTTTTCCCCCAGGAAGACTCTTCCTGAGTTCAAATCTAGCCTCAAGACACTTCCTTAATTGGGTAACCTGGGGCAAGTCACTTTGCCCTGTCCTTCTCACTTTTCTCATCTGTAAAATAAGCTGGAGGAAGAAAATGGCAAACTACTCCAGTATCTTTGCCAAGAGAACCCCAAATGGAGTCTGAAGAATAAAGAGCAACAATGAGGAATTTCTCTTTTCTTTACATCAAGCCCAAATCTGTCTTCTTTGTAATTTTTACCTTTTCTCTAGGATCAATCGATTTAAGCTTATCGATTGACATATTTTTTTAGGATGTGCTTACTCTAGGCTAGGCCTCAGGGATTCAAGTAAAATTCAAAAAGATTATAAAAAAGAAACTATTTTGTCTCCAACATACTAATTGGGAGGAAATGATGTACCTATTTATATAAATATATGCATGTTTAATAATGATGTAATCAATATACTAAATATAAAAATATCCACATGTGATATATTTATATACATATATGTAGATTTAATAATATTACTATAATAAATATATAAATATGTGGAATATATATGTTTATATGTA
>NW_025390968.1:0-6030 GCF_016433145.1 Gracilinanus agilis | reverse complement strand
TATATATATATATATTTGATTTTTAAAACATTTTTTTAATTAGAGCAATTGATTTTTCCTTTTTCTCATCTTGTACTGGAAGTACATATATATAATCATTATTTATCCTTTTTCTGATTCTACAGCGATATAAGCTTAATGCAAATACCTGAGCCTGAGACTGAGAATATGGGACTGTGATTAAATGCCTCTCTGATTCCAAGAAAAAGGGAACATAGAGCCATTAATTAGTGCTAAAAAAAAAAAAAAAAAAAAAAAAAGCACATGGTCAGAGACTTGACTAAAAGATATGCATGGATTGCAGAGTTCTATGCCAATACTTTTTTTTTTTTTATCCTGGGACTCCATTCTAGGAGCATAGGGCCACAACCAGTAGGCAATGGGACACACAGTCACTCAGGGTCACCCAGATGGGAAGAGTCTGAGCCCGGACTTGAACCTAGGACCTTTCGTCTCTAGGCCTGGCTCTCAATCCACTGAGCTAGCCCAGCTGCCCCTACTTTAGGTTGCAGTTTCTTTAGCAGATGTAGTTTTTACAGGGTGGGGTTGCTAGCCCCACGCCCAACCCTCCTCCTTTTTACATCCGGGCTAGGGACCGTCCTTGGCCCAGGAGTGGTAAGGGTGGGCAGTAGGGGTCAAGTGACTTGCCCAAGGTCACACAGCTGGAAGTGTCTGAGGCCGGACTTGAACCTAGGACCTCCAGTCTCTAGGCCTGGCTCTCAATCCACTGAGCCACTCAGCTGCCAATACTTTAGGGCTTGGAAATTGGGGTTCGAGTCCTGGAGTCCCAGTCTTTTCTAAAACTTTAGAGGACGTGGGTCCCCTCGGCTTAAGTTCCTAAGTGAGCACCTAAGATTGGTTATTTACTTGGCTCACTTCCCTGAAAAGCTGATGGTAAATCAGATCAGAGAGAGACATTTCCCTTAAGTCCTGGCCCTGAATGGGTTATAGCAAACTGCTTAAATCGCTTTCATTGGGCCTTGATTCAAAGGCCTGTTTATTTCCCCTACATTTTTTGCACATTTTACATTTCATTCACAAGTTAAGTTTTTCTCCTTTTTTTGAATTTTATTCTTTTTATTTTTATTTTTTATTATTTATTTTGCCAATTGATTTCATGCACCCCCATGACTCACTTAGCCATGCATCCTTGGCTGACCTTTTCAGGGGAGTAATGTGTTATTTAAAATTTTCCTCAGGGGGGTATGTGTTAAGTTTTTATAATCATAATGTCTGAATTATAATCTATATTGCAAGTCAATTTTTACTCCTTTAGAAGTAACCTCAGGGGGGTAATGTATAATTCTCAAAAGAAAATGTATGTTTTGTAATCTATAATGTAAAGTTTAAATTCTTTGAGAATAATTTCAGGATAAGGACTGTACCATCCCCTCAGAATCCAGACGACTGAACCTGTTTGGTGGAGGCACCAAAAAGATGCCTGAAGAGCCTTCACTGGATCATGAAGACCCAAACTTGAACTTTGGGGCGCAGTTGATCTGAACTACGGGGGTTGATCGAATTGAATGCATTTATTTTGAATGGACACTCTTATGCCAGTGGGGGACTGCCCCCAAATTGGCTTTTTTTCAACACGGCTAGCTTTTGTCCTCTTTTCTTTTGGTTTAAGATCCAGTCTTTTTCAACGGATCTCAGGGGGGTAATCACTTGGGATACTTGGAACTACATTTCCCGTGATCCCCAATGGGTTTCCTGTTTTTGATTATGTATTCAAGGTGAGGGACTGTTTTAAAATAGGGGGGAAGTGACTTTGAACTTCCTCTTTAGCTACCTGAGCACGCAAAGAGACAAAAGGTAAAATGGCGGAGGCAGTTTGAATTCTTACTGGCGCGTGGTCTGGTCTAATGATTTTATCTCTATCAGCATGGCTTTCATTAAACTACTAATTTATATTATTATATCAGTCTATATTATTTTTAATCGTAACAGTTTTTAATCTTGGTTGCATTGGTTTTGTTTGTACAAAATGTTAATTTAATATAATAAAAATTATTCATTTTACATCTTGTAATGTTATTTGTCTCTTGTTTGGTCATAAATTTTCCCCTTCTCCATAGATCTGACAGGTAAACTATTCTATGTTCCCCTAACTTACTTATATCACTCTTTACATCTAAATCATATGCCCATTTTGACCTTATATTAGTATAGAGTGTGAGATGTTGATCTATATCCAATTTTTGCCATACTGTTTTCCAATTTTTCCAGCAGTTTTTGTCAAATAGTGAGTTCTTGTCCTCAAAGCTGGGAACTTTGGGTTTATCAAACACTAGATTGCTGAGGTCATTTACCTCTACTCTAGTCCATTGATCCATCCTTTAATTTCTTAGACAATACCAGATTATTTTGATGATTACTGCTATGTAATACATTTTAACATTTGATAGCATTAGGCCACCATCTTTCACATTTTTTTTTCATTAACTCACTTGACATTCTTGATCTTTGTTCTTCCAGATTAATTTTGTTATTCTTTTTTCTAGTTCTATAAAATAGTTTGGGGTTTTTTTGGTAGCTTTATTAGTATGGCACTGAATAAGTAAATTAATTTAGGTAGGAATGTCATTTTTATCATATTAGCTCAGCCTACCTAAGGGCAATTAATGTTTTTCCAATTGTTTAGATCTAACTTTCTTTGTGTGAAAAGTGTTTTATAACTATGTTCATCTAACTCCTGTGTTTGTCCTGGCAAATAGATTTCCAACTATTATATTTTAAATGATTTTGAATGGAATTTCTTGCTGCTGGACTTTGTTGGATATATATATATATGATTTATATGGGTTTAATTTGCATCCTGCAACTTTTCTCCAGCTTTTTTAGACCATCTTTATAACCTTTGAGGCAGCAAGGGTTTTATGGGGAATCAAGAGCATATGGAGCCCCTAGTGATAATGCTGATACCTGCTGGCTGGTATAGATGTCTTATATTCATATAATCATATAATCAATCTATTTGATATGAGTACCTATCCCTACAGTTATGAGATTATATGTTGTTTTAGGTAAACCTGCAATTTAATTGCTATTTGGAAGTCCAGGTAAGAAAATTATTAGTACATATCTTTAACTCTTTTGCAATTTATAGTTTTAGAGAGTTGCTTGAGGTATGAGAGATTAAGTGCTTTAACATCATGTATGCTAGGACTTGAATACAGGTCTTTGAAACCCAGAAGTTGGCCTTTACTCTGCCATATTGCTTTCTCAAGTGATTATGGAGGGAAGCGAAAGTCATCACAAAAATATTCAAAAATAAATTAACACATATAAAATTTGTCCCCACTCAGATATTCCTCCTTGCTTAGTATCTCCCTCCCCCACTCTCATCTTGATGACTTTGCTTCTTTAGGCTGATTTTGTAGGCACTTCAAAAAGAGTGATTGGAATATCAAAGGATTATGAGAGGTCCTTGGGGGAAAAAGGACAAACTCTTGAATATCTTTACAAAAATTACCCTCTTTATGATCATGCTGTGAAAGTCAAACATTTAATGGAGGATGTCATATAGTGCCATCATATGATTTTGTCAGAAAAATTGTGCCAAAATATTCAGCACAATTTGTTCTTTATTCTGAGTACATGTTGCAATTATAACTAAAATGTTATCAAATATAGGACAAAATTAACTTGTTTTCATAATTTTAAGCTTCCTTTTTTAAGATAGGATCCCTATAAACCTTTCCCCTCATAATTTTATGAAATATTATTCCTATTTTAAGTGAAATAATTTTAAATAGTCTTTTTCAAGTACCAATCATCTTTATATAAGAGGACCTCCTGCAATTACAGCACCAGTACTTTCTGTGTGCCTAGCAAAGCTAGGAAGGAATAGGGCTATGAGGAGTAATGAGAAAAGTAAATGAGATAGTGGGAGAGGAATATGGGTATATAAAAAGGGATGTGACTTTGAACATGAATAGTGAACATGATCCTACTTGTTACCTGAGCCCTTTTTTCTCTCTGGTTACCTTTGCTGAACCATGATTACCTAAGCAGCTTCAATGATGATGACATACCAAGCAACTCTCATATTCCTTATTATATGTGGAAAAGAAAAAATATTTTTTCAGGTTCAAAGTACACTATGGTTTGCATCTATTAAAAATATAACTCAGGTTCCCACTAATAGGTCTACTTTTCCCCTTCTTTTAGTCAGAGGACAAATTTTAATGGAAAGACATTTAATGATGATATGAGAAAATTTGCAGTAGGACTTCCATCTTCCTAATTAAACTGGTATATACTCTTCTATAGATATAAAAATTAGAAGAGTGGGCATGTATGAATTCACAATTTCACCAACAGTGTCTCCATTTTTCCACATCCCATCCAACATTTGTCATTTTGTCCTTTTATCATTTAAGCCAATCTGATAGGTATGAGATGATATCGCAGTTGTTTTTTTTTTTTTTTTTTTTTTTTTTTTTAATTTTAAACCCTTAACTTCTGTGTATTGACTTATAGGTGGAAGAGTGGTAAGGGTAGGCAATGGGGGTCAAGTGACTTGCCCAGGGTCACACAGCTGGGAAGTGTCTGAGGCCGGATTTGAACCCAGGACCTCCCGTCTCTAGGCCTGGATATCACAGTTGTTTTGATTTTCATTTCCCTAAGTGATTTATAGCATTTTTAAATAAATTTATATATAGCTTTGATTTCTTCCTCCAAAAAATGTCTGTTTATATCTCTTGACCATTTATCATTTGGAGAATGGTCCATATTCTTATATATTTGAGAGTTCTCTATGTATTTTAGATTTGAGTGCTTTGTAAGAGAAAATGCCTATAATCTTTTTCAACTTACTGCTTTCCTTCTAATCTTGGCTACTTCATTTTATTTGAATGTTTTGTTTGAATGTTTGAAACCATTTTAGCTTAATGTAGTCAAAATTATACATTTTACATCTCAAAATGTTACCTTCTGTTTATTCATAAATTCTTCTCTTATCCATAAATCGGATAGGGAATATATTCCGTTCTTCTAATTTTCTTATGATATCTCCCTTTATGCCTAGGCCCTGTAACCATTTTTATTTCATATTGGTAAATGATAAATATTGGTCTATATCTAGTTTCTACCAGACTGCTTTCCAATTTTGCCAATAATTTTTACCAAACGGTGAATTCTTTCCCCCAAAGCTTACATCTTTACTTCTGTCAAACATAAGCTTGCAATAATCTTTTATAATACTTGGTAGTATGTCTGTTCTCTTCCACTGATCTATTTTTTTTTCCTTCTTTCCCTGTCTAAGAGAGAAGAGGGTTAAGGGCTAGGCAATTGGTATTAAGTGACTTGCTTAGGGTCATAGAGTGGGAAGTGTCTGAGGCCATATTTGAACCCTGGACCTCCTGTCTCCAGACCTGACTCTTTTTCATTGAGTCACTTAGTTAAGTGACTATCTACTTTTCTATTTCTTAGCCAATATCAGATAGTTTTGATAATTACTGCTTTATAATATTTTAAATCCAGACCTCCTTTCTTTACATTTAGCTCTTTAGTCATCGCTATTACACACATGGCTAAGGTAGTCACAGCAAAGGAAAGCTAGGCGGACTACCACCAGGTTAATATTAAGTTTTGTTTTCAACACTCAGGCTAGGAGAAGATTCCAGCCCTCTCTTCTAGACAAACTCTCTCTGGGGTCTGACATTCTGAAGGTCTACACCAGCTTAGCATTCAAATAATCATGAGTCAGAACAAAACTCAGAAAGGAAAGCCATTGTTTTCCATCTGCTGAGGCTTCATTCTTACCTTTATTAGAGGCATTTGGCTATCCAGTAGATTAAAAGCTGTCCACCCTCAGACACTTATTAGCTGTGTGACCCTGGGCAAGTCACTCCCCTTTGATTGCCTCACTTTCCTTAGTTATAAATTGAGATAATATTAGCACTTACCTCCAAGGGTTGTTGTATCAAATGAAATAGTTTCTGTAATAAGTGCTTAGCACAATTCCTGGCACACAGACACTGTATAATACTTACTCCATTCTCCTTTCATATATATATATATATA
>NW_025390967.1:0-1295 GCF_016433145.1 Gracilinanus agilis | reverse complement strand
CAAAGGGGACTGCCCCCTAATTGGCTTTTTGTCAATGCGTCTAGCAATCATTGGATCATTGTTTTTGTCCTCTTTTCTTTTCATCCCCAAATTTGTGTAACTTAAAAGTTTCCCTTGGCCCTCATAAGAGAAATTCACACAGCCCAACAGGTGGATGCCCTTTTCAATTTAAAAGAAAAGGGAGAATATGTGGGAAGCCAATAAGAGAATAGATAAAAATCTAAGACTCCTCTTTTGACCCCTTTTGTGATCCTTGTGATTTCTTCTTGAAAAGTATTATGGCCTTACTGAAAAGCTTTAAGTTCCTATCAAACCTGAATTTAAAGGGTTAACATTGTTAACACAGCAAGGAATGCTGCTGCCTGTTATAGCTAAGGCCAAGATACTCCCCAACTTGGCTTTCTGATAAGAACCTAGTAAAAATTCAGCCTTGGCCTATTCTGAAGCCAATATTTTGTGTTTTGATGTGACATAATTTGTAATTTCTGCGCATCTGCAAAGTTTCCAGGGGGGAGGGGTTCTTTTGTGTGAAATGAGTCTTGAAATATATATAATAAACTCCATGCTCCTGGAGCCAGAGCTGGAAGCATGAAGTAAAAGACATTTCCCTTGTCCTGTCCTTATTTCCTTATCAACTAAACTGTCATCAGATTATCAGAGATGATAAAGAGATCTCCACAATTGGCGCCCGAACAGGTACCTTGGATCGCTGGATTCAGGTAAATATTTGCCCTCCCCCTCAGACAACTCCCAAATTACGACAGTTTAGTTTCTGTCCGAAGAAGGGCAAGAAATCCAGAGTTTTCAGAACTCTCCCCTTAAGGGAAGACACTAGAAGTAAAAGAATAGATTAACAGGATGGGACACAGTGAATCAAAGGAAAGAACTCTTTTAATTGATATAACTAAGCACATCCTCAGAAAATGGGGAGTAAAAGTTAGTAAAGAACAGCTCACTAAATTTCTTGATCTTATTCAAAATTGTAACCCAATTCCCTTAGAATTCTGACAAAAAGTTGGCAATAATTTAAAAAATTATTATACTGAGCACGGATCAGAACAAATGTCAGAAAAAATTTCATCGGCTGCTGAAAAAACAACTTTGTTATCTGGTCAGAATGAAGAGAATGAAATCTTTAAGATTTCAGTGTTAGAATCAGAGGAGGAGGAAAAAGCTCATAGTAAATCAAAACGAAGCTTTAAAATTCGAATGAAAAAGTCACTAGCAGACCTTCCCCCACCTAAAAACCTCTCTTCAAAAGAGGAAAGAGAGATAAAAGCAGAGGAGCCTCTGCC
>NW_025390966.1:0-7878 GCF_016433145.1 Gracilinanus agilis | reverse complement strand
CATCTTTCCTGCTCAGCATCATCTAAGGCCTTGATGATTGCTTTCCTTAGTTGGAACAACTCTTAACAAATGCCTAATGAACAAAGAGATCGTAATGGGCATCAGCACCCCTCGTAAAATTCTCCTCTGCTACCATATGGGGCTGAATGCAGCACTCTGTGCTCTCCAGCTATAGCCCAAACTGGACTTTCATTTAACCAACATTATTAATCACCTACTACACACACAGTGCTGGGTTAGGAATACAAAGTTTAAAGACAAACCCAACCACCCAGTCTCTCTCCTTGGAGAGGTTCTGATCTAATCATGGAGCTCTATGTCCTAGGGGTAGGGGGGATTTTTCATGAGCTGAGCAGGTGCAGGGACCCTTCCAGTGTGCTATGGGGTCTTGGCCCCTTTATATATGTAGCTCACCCCATCCTTCACTGCACACAACTGGGCAAGGGCTGGGTCTTTGCAACAAAGCCTCTGCGTTTCTGTCTGACAAGTCTCTCATGTAAAACAGGATGATGGTCAAAGTTCAATCATCTGGAGAGATTTTCTTGGGTTTACTCTCCTGCAGTTTTCTTTATTATATCAACTTGTTCTTACTCATTTGTAATTTGCCCAGGTGAAGGACCCCAGCTCTACGATAGGAGTCAAGAGTGTCCTGGCCTTAGGGCTCTTCTTTCCTCTTCTTTGGCTTGGGGGCTTTCATCAGTTTCTAGGGAACTTGTCCATGGTCTTGGGTGTGCTCCTGGAAACATGTCTAGAGTGGCCTCATTAATCCAAGGACAATTCTGTGCCCACTCATGGCTCCAGCCCCAGCAGGGACTGCACAGTTTGTGTTAGAAGATCAGATGGGGACATCTCAAATGGGCTGCCTGAACCCACACTTTTTAACTTGATGCAGAGGGGACAATTGGAATGAAGCCGAAAGCTTGCTGGATTTGAATTCAGGGCTTTAATTTAAATCCTGGCTTTGTTGCTCACTACTTTTGTGACCTTGGGATCAAGCTCAGTCTCCTCATCTTTAAAATGGGGGAGTTGAACTCAGACTGCCTCTGAGGTCCCTTCTACTTCTAAATCTAGGAACTTGGGAAATTTACCTATTAGATCCGCAGACTCCTTCTTTGTAAGATGTGAAGAGTGACAAGAAAACAATGTATACAAAGTCCACAACAATAAAAAGTAAGGTGCTAAGAGACATCAGAATTCAGATGAATGGAATGACAAATCTTAATTCCATAAGATTGATGGTGAAACATATTTTCTTCTTTTGCACAGAAGAATAATGATAGTCTATAGATGAAGAGTGTTATATATACTGTGAAATAGAGTTGATGTTTGTTAATTTTGCTTATTTTCTTCCTTCATTCTTTTTTCTTTCTTTCTTTCTTTTTCTTTCCTCCCTCCCTCTCTTCCTTCCTCCCTCCCTTCCTTCATCACTCTCTTTCTTTCTTTCTTCCTTTCTTTCTTCCTTCCTTCCTTCCTTTCTTTCTTTCTTTCTTTCTTTCTTTCTTTCTTTCTTTCTTTCNTCTTTCTTTCTTTCTTTCTTTCTTTCTTTCTTTCTTTCTTTCTTTCTCTCTTCCTATCTTCCTATCTTCCTATCTTTCTATCTTTCTCTCTTCCCTTCTCCCTTTCTTTTCTCTCTTTCCTTTCTTCCCATAGAGGATCGGGGCAGGGATAGGAGTTTGTTTTTTTTAATCAGAAAAAGACAATTATAAAAAGGTATTATAGGCACTTACTGAAGGCTTAGAGTTAGAAAAGATCTCAGAAACTATCTAATCCTCATTCTACAGGCAAGGGAACTGAGATCCAAGGAAGCTGAGTGTTATGTCCAAAGTCACACAAACATTCATTATCAGTGGGAGGAATTGAACTCAAATCCAACTAGGCTATAGAAGTGCCTGATCCTTCAGAATCTTTTTTATATGGCTTAATATTCTCCTTTGCATTTAAGATGAAGGCATGATGGTGATCTCTCCCTGCATGCCTGCCTCCCAAGGGAGGCTAGAATGACGAACTGGAAACAGGCGGCCCTTTCCAAGTGAGGCAGATGTCAAGATTTTCCCCTGGGCCAAGACCAGAGCTGCCCATGTGTGGCCAGGCCTGCAGCTGCCTATGAAACTGCTTCCCAGGCCCCATGTTGGGGCCCTTGTTCTGAAGAACCCCTAATTTCTGATGCTGCCTGCCAAGCTGGTTTGTTCACTGCAGTGACTTCCCAGCAGCCTTCAGCTCCAGGGCATCATTATCAACCATGTTTTTTGGAGTACTTAAGGTGGGGCCAAGTGCTGGGAAATGTCTGCCCTTTGAGATCCTTTTCTACACTCTTTTAAGAGCAAATAAGCACAACATACTTGGCATTTTCTCCTTTCTTTCTTTCTTTCTTTCTTTCTTTCTTTCTTTCTTTCTTTCTTTCTTTCTTTCTTTCTTTCTTTCTTTCTTCCTTCCTTCCTTCCTTTCTTTCTTTCTTTCTCTCTCTCTCTGTCTCTCTCTCTCTCTTCCTTCCTTCCTTCCTTCCCTTCTTTTATTCCTCCCTGCAATGACTTATTGATGTTCTTTTGTTTATACAACTATTTCTTTTCAACAACTCTACCTCCCTCCAGTAGGATCCTGCCTTGTAACAAAGAATGGTTCAACAAAACAAATTGACTCATTAGTCGTGTCTGAAAAGTGCACTTCATTCTGCCTTCTACCTGCAGCACATTTTGCTGCTAGTCCTCTGATGAACTCTTACCAGAGCAGCTACAAAGTCCTACATCCTTGTGTTCTTTCCTATCGCATTAGTCTTCTGGTTCTGTTCACTTTGTTCTGCATCCATTCAAAAAATCTTCCCCAAGTTTCTCTGAATTCTTCATGCTCTTGACAAACTTTCCACATGGAAAGCCTGACCTCCCTCAGTGAGTGTGCAGGCCATAGGAGCAATAGCGCTCCTTCCCCTTAAAGGAATTGCTCCTGGATTCGTACCTCACCTACATCCTATTCCAGAAATGGCAGCCCTGGTCTCCATGAAAATATTCTTTGTGCCTCCCCAATGGTGACCCCACTGCAGAGCAACCCAGGACAGTTATCGTCCTTTCAAATATGATGATGGTTTATGGATTGTCCTTCCCAATACTAGAAACCTCATGATGTTCAACAAAATGAATCAACAAACCAACAGGCCCAGAAATCCACAGAGGGAAGTACGGATCTGAACTCTCACTCTGCTCTGGAAATCAGCATCTCCAGCTTCTCAGTTTTTCCAGGACAGCCTGAACTGAGAGCTGAATATCTTCACTATTGTCTGATGGAGACCGGGCTTCCCCTGGCAGCTTGTTGAGGTGTTTAGTCTCAGGACCTGAATGAAAACCAGCTGCCCAGCTTTGAGAATGAAAGCTTTCTCAGCCTAGGAAAATTACGCAGCCTCCTAAGCAACAGACTCCCTGGAGGACTCACTTCTAGCAGAAGGCAGCTCCTATGAGGACCATGGGTAGGGTTGCTATTGCTACTAATTCTCTTGGTGCTTTGGGCACCTTCTTTTCTATTTTTTATTTTTAAATGTTTACTGTCTGTCTTGGAATCAATACTAAATACTGGTTCCAAGGCAGAAGAGTGGTAAGGGCTAGGCAATGGGGGTTAAATAACTTGCTCAGAGTCACACAGCTAGATTTGAATCTGGGACCTCCTCTCTCTAGGTTTGGCTCTCTAACCACTGAGCCATCTACCTGCTCTGATTGTGTACCTTCTTGGCAAGCTTCATGACACCGACATCCAAAATTTTCTCTATCACTTTCTCCTCCATTTTAAAAGTGTTTTACTGATGCTTTAAACATTTTAATGTCCCCATCACTTCCCAATACCTTTACTCTCTCTCTCTCCCTCTCTCTCTCTCTCTCTCTCTCTCTCTCTCTCTCTCTCTCTCTCTCTCTCTCTCTCTCTCAAACACACACACACACACACACACACACACACACACACTCACATATCCATCCTCCATTTTTACAAAACAGTTCAGCAAGGCCCAAACGAACACATCCACCATGTGTGTCAGACTCAAGGGTCCCTTCCACAACCATAGCCTACCACCTCTCTTGTAAGAAGACGCCAAGAGGAAGGAGGCATGTTGAGATGAAATACGGAAAGTGTTTGAAAACTTTCAATGACGACTTCACTTCAGTGATGATCATCCTCCTCCTCCTCCTCCATCCTCTGGGACCTAGAATGGTCAACATCTGGCTGTTTTCCAGCACTGTTTTTGTTTGCATCATTTGAGTTGCTGGAATGGTAGCCAGCTGGTTTCATCTCTCAGCCTAAGTTTCCTCACCTGAAAAATAGACGCTCATCAACCGGAGTTTGTATAAGGGTCAAAGGAATTAATGCATTTACAGTATTAGTAGAATTTACCTCCTCGGGTTGTATGCACACACACACACACACACACACACACACACACACACACACACACACCCATATAGATGTGCAATCTGTTTCCCAGAACTCTAAACTCTGAGTTTACACTGATTGGATTTAGTCTTTAGTTTGTGCCCCCACCGATGTATCTGCTTCTCTACCACACCAAGCCACATGATACATGAACCCAGAGCAAAAGGCATTTAATGAAACAGCATATACTGAGACCGTAACAAGGAATCAAAGCCTATCAATGCTCTCAGCACCCATTCCCAGAGGACTCCTAAGCTGCTGTGTCTCCCACAATCATTTGCTTCAGCTCCCTGGGAAGCATTCTTTCTCCCCCTCACAACAAGAGAGGAAGACATCAAACCACTCATGGAGAGGTGCTAGAGAACTCTGATGTAGCTCTTCTGGGTGCTCGCTTCTTGGCACAGGTTAGCAGCCTCATCCTTTCTGTCTCAGCTGTAGCCGGAGATCTCCATCCTCACAGTTTATTAATTCCGCCAGATTTCCCGCTCTCTTTATAAACTGTATATATGAAATTCCCCTCTTCCTACATTCCTGCCCAACAGGAAGAGAGACAGTATAGCATAAAGAACCTTGGTTTGGGAGTCAGAAGAGCTGAATTCAAATCCCACTTCTGAATTTTATTCCCTATATCTCTTTGGGCAAGTCATTCACCTTCTTTCGTGGACCTCAATATCTTGATCTATACAAAGAGAAGACTGGATCTTTATGGCTTCTGAAATTCCTGCCAAGTCTAAATATATGTTCCCATTATTATCACATTTTTGCAGATGAAGAAACCGAGGCTCAAAAGGTTAGATCATTTGCTCAGGATCACACAGCCAGAAAGTACCACAGGCAGGAATGGAAACTGGGTCTCTCTCTCTCTCCTTGAAGGCCAGCCCTCCATCCATGATACCACATGGTACTCCTTTTTTATAAAGGATAAAAAGTATAATTTCTGAATTGATTAAAGATTGTTTATTGTGTTATTCTGGTCAACCCTTGAACTTTTAGTTGTGACCCTGAGCTTCCCAGAGGTCTCCCCAAATTAGGTCAAAAGTGACTGCCCTTTTGTCATGGATTTGCAAATAATTCATTTTTTATGGCTCTTTTCTGCTTTGTTGCTGATTTAAATCTTTATATTGACTTCCACACAGGCCACCTGTGGTTAGCTCTCTTTCCTCTTATGCATCATCTCCTCTCAGGTCTTTAAGGGAACTCTGATTTTATTAGCCAGGCTAGCCTGCAGAGCCTCAGACTTCATCCTAGGTGATGGTTAACAAAATCACAGAGACATCAGCTCTGGCGCTAATTGGAAACAATGCTGCTTCTCTCCATTCTGGCTTTAGTATTTGCTGAAATGGTTGTCCTTCATTTCGCTCAAATTATTCCACCATTAGAAAACTCTGGTCTGCCATACCAAGATCAAATCCAGTCCTGAATGGAATGGGCACTGGAGGCAGGGAACCTGAATTGGAAGCTTGACTAAGCTACTTATCACTTGCGTCTTTGGGTAAATCATTCATCTCACTATGACTCAGTTTCCTCAACTGTAAGATAAAGGAATTAATTGGACCAGGTGACCTCTGAGGGTCTTTTCAGTTGTAGGTAGCCCATCCTATGATGCCTCTCATTTTGGTCCAGTTTTCTGCGGATTGAGGACCAGCCTCAGGACCAGGAAGAGAACTGAGCTTGGTTTCAAGCCTGGCCCATCAAGAGATGCCTGTTCTCTTTTCTTCTCTCTCCTTGTTCTGAAATGTAGCAAGTACATTTTGCATTGGTGACTCAGCAGTGGCTGAAAAAATATATAAAATAAATCGTATTACCGGTATTTTTGTCCTAATGATCACTTTGTCTTGGCCAAACCCCATCTCTTGGAGACGCCACCTCATTTCTTCCAGTTCCTGAACGTGGGCTAATAGGCTTGGCCCTGCTTAAACCCTGCCTCCTTGATTAGATTTTGGAGTGGGAATGGTGAGATTCTGTTTTTGTTTCTCTCTCCCTCTCCATATTCAGGTGGAAAGCCAGTTGGCCTTCAAGCAAGCTCTCATTCCCTAGACAAAGTGCCTTCCTCTCCCCAGGTGTGCTTCTTGGAGCTAGAACTAGACAGACTTTCACCTGGGGTGGGGCACAATTGAACTGGGAAGGTCTGACGTGGTTGGGGTCTGATAGGGCAAAGGATGGTTCCACTATGGAAGATGTCTCTCAAGATACATCCTCACCTCCTATCATGTGGAAGCAAAGTCTATAGTGTCTCCAGCAGAGAGGGATCACGGCCACAGGACCCACAGGATGCTGGGAATTGGGGTGGGGAGAGTGTATAGCTTGAAGGCAGTTGTGAGGTACAAGATGGTGACCGTGGTCAGTGGAGGGCACTGAATGGAGTAAGGAGACAATGTTCTACCATAGTGGGTGTGTGCCCCTCCTCCCCACCAGGGGAGAAATCATTGGTCCTTGATGTCATCACCCTGGGGCAAAGCTGAATTTCCTTCATGCTAGTCTAGCTTATTATGTAAATGAGGTTATAAGCTTTGTGGTACATTGGAAAAAGCAGTATTTCTAGAATCATCAAGACCTGAGTTCAAATTCTGCTTCTTATGTATACTATTTGTGCCAACTCAAGCAAGTTGTTTAGTATCCCTGGGCCTCAGTTTCCTCATCTGTAAAATGAGGGAGATTGTATTAGATGGTCTCTGAGGTGCTTTTTATCTCCAGATCCTCAGACTATTCACTTTTTTGGAATATTGTAAGAACAAACCAATGGGGGAATAAAAAAAAAAAAACATTCTGAGACACTCAGAGCAGGATACACAACTCAAAACAGCATTCCTGGGCTTGAATTGGCCCCTTCTCTCTCAAATTGCTACACCCCCAGAATTCCATGCCCTGTGCTCCTGGAGAGCCTGGCCAAGTTGTGGTCTCCCTGCTTCGCTGTTCTCTCTGGCCTGCTTAATTGCTGACAGACTTTCTGTTCTCCTCAAGGATAGCTTTAGAAACCATGCCAACTGAGCCAGCCTCATGTTCAGGGGCATTTGCCTTTAGTGGTGCCAGAATCATTCTTGACCCTAATTATCTCAACTATACTTCCAACCATTTTGCAGTGGATGAATCATGGCAAGAGCCAATTAGCTGCTTGACCTCCCCCCCTACAAAAGTCCTTACCCCAGCAAAATCTTGATTAGGAAGTATTCACAAGTCCTAAAACATCATAGATTGCTTCTCATGCTATTGTATTCTCAGTGTCCCAGAGGAGAGGCCAACACTTGTTCCCGGTGCCAAAATCCTATTGAAATGGCTTGAGATGGATTGTGGTCTGAATTTTAAACTGTGCATTTTCAACATTTGGCTAACGTTCTCCCTCAAAACTTTGGATCTCCTTCCCTCTGTATGTCTCTCCTTTCTCTCCTCACTTCTGTCTCTTTCCCTGCCTGTTTTTTTTCTTTTTCTCTGTTTTCTTCCCACCCATCTCTCTGTCTGTCTGTCTCTGTCTCT
>NW_025390965.1:0-1770 GCF_016433145.1 Gracilinanus agilis | reverse complement strand
TCTTTTCTCTCTGTTTCTATCTGTCTCTCTCTTTCTCTCTCCCCCTCCCTCTTTCCCTCCTCTTTCTCCCTTTTCCTTTCCCTCTCTTCTCTGTCTTTGCCTCTGTCTCTCCCCCTCCCCCTCCCTTTTCTTCTTCTTTTCCTCCTCCTTCTCCCTTTCCCTCTGTCTCTGTCTCTCTCTGTCTCCCCCCTTTCCTCCTCCTCCCTTTCCCTCTGTCTCTGTCTTTCTGTCTCTGTCTCTGTCTCTCTGTCTCTCTCTCTCCCCACCCCCTTCCCTCTTTTTCCTTGGGACAGTTTGTGATGGAAGATATTTTTGTCAGTGGTATCCCTTTACTGGAGTCTGTGGGGCTGCATGAGCCCCTTGTGGAAGATCTGCGCAAATCTCTCTGCAATGCCATAGAGAAGGCCTTGATACCTCTGCAAGCCTACTCCAAGGAGTTTACAAAGCATCTGGAACTTAACAACAACGACATTAAGACCTTCCTCCGGTATGTAGCAGTTAGGTTCTATGGGCCTCTTGCAATCGTGTGGGTGTGCAGTGGAGAACTCTGGGTGATTTGGTTGTCAGGTGCCTCTGAGAGATGCCAGACCCAAATGTGCACCTCAGTCCTAGATGTGGGCCATATCATTCTTTCAGTTTGATGTCTGGTCCCTGCCCTTGCCAGGGCTTCTAAGGTGGATGGTGCTAAGAATACCTTTGCAAATTACCTACAAAACTGGGTAAAACAACATGTGTAGTGAGGGAAATTCCTCCCAGGTCTAAGGAGGGTACAGCTTCCTTTCAAGGTCTGATTCCACTCTATAAAGCCTACCCCATCTGTATTTCTGTAGATCTGAACCTTAGTGTGCACCTCCAGTCAGTTAGTCAATAAACATTTATTAATTATTAAGTGTCAGGCACTGTGCTAAGTAAGCTCTCAAGATACAAAAAGAGGCAAAAGATAGTCCCTATCCTCAGAGCTTCCCATCTAATGGGGAAGACAATAAGCAAATAAATATATACAAACAAACTCTAGACAGGGTAAATAGGAAATAATCAACCCAGACAAGGCATTAGAATTAAAGGAGATCATGGCAGCTGGGTAGCTCAGTGGATTGAGAGTCAGGCCTAGAGACAGGAGGTCCTAGGTTCAAATCCGGCCTGACACTTCCCAGCTGTGTGACCCTGGGCAAGTCACTTGATCTCCATTGCCCACCCTTACCACTCTTCCGCGTTGGAGCCAATACACAGAAGTTAAGGGTTTAAAAAAAAAAAGACTAAAAAAAAAAAAAAGAATTAGGAGAGATCAAGATAGGCTTGAAGGAAGGCAGAGAAACCAAGTAGTTCCATCCTAGATGATTCTTGTCAGTAGCTTTTTTCAAGTCCTTAACCAAGGACTTATTGCACACCCTGAAAAGTCTTCCTCTAGTTCTGAGGGTACCCTCAGGATAATAGGATCTAGGACTAAAAAAGGACTAAAAAAGTTCAGGCTCTTTATTTTTGAGATAAGGAAGCTGAGGCCCAGAGAGAGGAGATGATTTGTCCCAGGTTATAAAGGCAGTAAGTCTCAGAGCTGGGATTCACACCCAGGTCCGGTGACTCCAAATCTTATTTCTGGACCACTATACCCCACTCCCTTTGCAGAATAGTTATCAGAGACTAGTTTAAGGGATTTGTTTATCAACATCACCAAAACTTTCTTACTAAGTACCTATACAAGAATTTGTTGGAGCTAGCCCTTGTCCCCCAAGTGCATAGAGCTCCCCCCTGGCATGGACACAGATATATATA
>NW_025390964.1:0-13641 GCF_016433145.1 Gracilinanus agilis | reverse complement strand
AGATAGATAGATAGATAGATAGATAGATAGATAGATAGATAGATAGACACCGTCAGAAAGGATATTTGCTTTTTTAAGTTAAAGGGAGAACATCATGCTACTATGTTTATAGTCACAATCTATACAACTATAGAATGTAAGAATTGTATAAAAATTTGAAACTAATCTAATCCAGTTCCCTCACCATATAGTTAAGGAAACTTGAGATCCAAAAAGCAGGAAATGACTAATCCAAGATCATAACAGCAGGTCAGTAGCAGAATGAATTCTAGAACCAGACTTCCAAGCCTATACTCTTTTCAGAGCTTTATATAATGCTGCCTTTACATCAAAGCACCCAGGCTAAGACTCAAAGACCCTATAAAACTGAGCAATCAGAGCACTTTCATGTTAACTAGCCTATTTTCAGATTACAAAAAGCAACACAAAAGTGGTGTCTACCATGATCAATGCTTCCGAGCCCTTCTCACCTAATATGTTACCTCTATGAGCGTAGGGAAGTTAGCCAAACAGCTTAGCAGCAGGCACCCAGCTATTAAACTTCACTTTAGAACAGACCTCAATTTGAGTGTACAGCCTAATGAGCACTGATTATTCCTGGAGGTGCCTGAATCATGGGGGAAGTGTCTGGAGACCTAGGGGAAAGGGAACGGATGTTGTTCATTGCATTAGACAATCCTTGGCAGGAGGTTATCCATTATAGTAACCTAGCTGTTGGTTCATCTATTGCCTGAGGACCTGTGAACAGTCCACACAAAGTAATTGTACTTTAATGCTAAGCCATTTTTAGAGCACAAAAAGTCCAATGAAGTGGGTCTCCCCACTGATCCATAGCTGGAGTATCCCAAGAGAAAATAAAGATTAGAACAAGCTATGTTTCTGTGGGCAGGCTCATGGTGACTTTAGATAGATATCCACTTCTCTGCAAAGAGAGTTGATTAAACTGAAGATAAACCCATTGGATTTATCTTAAGAAAATGTCACTGGGATTTGGCAGGCCTGTCTCAGAGCATAGTGTTGGCAGACAGATCCTTTACAATTTTTTTTAAATGTTCCTGAAATAGGACTTCTGGCCCAGGACATTATAACCTGGAAGGCAGAGCCAAAGGGGCTGGGATTCTCTTCTTTAGTGATAGGCCCAAAAGGAATTTCCATAGATTTGATTTAAGCAAGGGCAATCCTCATCTTCTATATGTCTGGATTTCTTGATTGATAATATAGGCTGAGAAGGATGAATAAGCCATTCAGACTGGTATACAAAAGTGTCTCCACCTGTCTGATAAATAGTAACCTTTTTAGATCAGAGGGCCCTTTCATTGTCTTTACCTCTATTCACTGAGCCTGATGATCCTCTTAAGGGACAGGAGGAAATGCAATGCAAAGAAGGAAGGAAAGAGACATAAGAGGCATAATTAATTGCTATAAAAATGACTGGGGTTGGCAAATTGCAGCTGAGAAAGAAGTAAATATTTGGCTTTTCTGTTTAATTCATTTCCACTTGGAAATGAGAATTACTTGCATCAAACATTTTAGTCTATACCTTCAGGGGGTTGGAAAGAGAGGAAAATGATGAAGGCTTCCAGCCTTGCCCAATGGAGCTGATCCATATTACCCAGAGGCACCATCTTCTCCACTTGGTTTTCTCTTAGTGGAGACATATACTTTCTGGAGGGATGGCATATGAGGTGACAAATTTCAAACTGAAAGAGTATGATGTCTGTGTTTCTAATCAAATCTTTCACCCTAGAGAGATTTGTGCAACATATCAACCCCTCATTTAACCACTAACATTCCCTGCCTGGACATCAATTTTTCAGTAATGGAACAGAGTGTGACCTGAGTAGCCTTTGAAGTTCAATTTTCCATACTCACTGAAATCTCATGAGACTTGCATCCAACTCCAGATGCCATGGACATTATTTTCTTAATGCTTTCTAGAAAGGGTTTTCCCTACAAGGCATCCATAACATATAAGTGAGGAAAAGCACTCCCCAATAGGTCTAATTTCCTGATTTCCTTTCTAGGCTCTGAGTTTAGTGGAAAATACTTCACTTGCCCCAGTGAATCATAAAACAGATCCAAACCCAAGATGAGGCTCTGTCTGCGTGATTTGGAGCAAGAGGAGAGATTTGCAAGGAAATGGAGAATAGAGAATTTGTTTCTAATGGAAAAGCCATCCCTATACCCAAGAAAGTCCTATGCACCAGGGTAAAAGATAGGACAAATTTCTAAATCATTCCATCCCTGGCTTTTCAACCACTAAAAAAATTCTCTTTTTGTCTACCTGCCAGCTATATTAGCTCTTCTCTAGTATCCATCCCACCAAACTAAAATATAAATTTCCTATCTTGAGAGGCCACTACAAGGCAAAATGTCACCCTCATCTTATCCTGCTTCTCAGCCCTGCTTTTGTGATCCTCTCACTGTGAACTCCATGTTCAGCATCTCTAATGACCTCTGGCACTAAAGTGGGGATAACTTCAAAGGTAAAAGAGAATTCATTCGACCAGACCCTGGTCTCAGCGAGGGTGGTTTTGTAGTTTCCTAGCTCGTCTGGTTTCTTGGCTGAGGCTGGGGAACTGGCACAGATGTTCTTGCCCAGGGCTCTAAGTCAGCAGTGGGCTCGTTATGTGCATGGCTGTATAGCAGAGTGCTCCTGGGACACCCGAGCGATGTATTTTGGAAATGGTACAGAGCTGTCAGTAGAGCCTGGTGAGTTACAGTTTTTTGTATATTTCTTAGGTTAATTTCATCTCTCTCAGTGGTACCATTTTCCTTACTTCAATGGCCACATTCCTTTGGGGAAAGTTACAAGAGATGGTGAACTACAAATTTAAAATAGGATAGAGCAGGAGACAGTAGGGTAGGTAACTAACGCAGCTCTCTGTTGTTTTAGAAATCTTCAGAGAAACCCAGAAAGCCCAGACAAAAGGAAATGGAAAAAGTATGACCCTGTTATCCAGAGATCAAGACAAAACACACACACACACACACACACACACACACACACACACACACACACACTCACCTTAGTGCCAGTTCTCCAGAAATTTACCATATGTGTGTCCCCATCCCACTGGCCATACTAATCCAACTTTAAAACTTTAAAACTAAAAACTAAAAACTTTAAATACCCTTTAGAGACCATTGGGGAAATGCTGTTTGACATCATATGGAATATATTTGGTATTTGAGATGAAGTTACATCCATACTTTCCAGTAACTTTGAAATCTTCAGGCATAGTCGTACAGAAAACACCCTCTGTATACTCAGTACCATCAGTAATACAGCAGATCAGTATTTCTAAGCTGCCAGGCAAATAAAGCAAGTTCAAGGTAAAGAGAATGTCTATTGGAGTGTCCTCTTTGACAGCTTACTCTTAACCTTCAATTGATTTCCACAAAAATGGGAAAGGCCAAGAGTAGGATTGTAAATTAGAAACAAATTGAATTTTTAAATGAGCAAATGTGATTCTGTTGGGGGTAGGGAGAGATTAGAAATTTCAAAAGAAAAAAGCCAGAGCATATTTCAATTCCACACAATTCAATTGAATTCAATTCACCAAACATTTATTTTTTACTCACTGTATGCAAGGCATTGTTAAGAGTCGGCAATATCATGAGTGAAAAATAACACAATCCTTTACCTTCAAAGAGTTTATAATTTAAAAGAAGAGTAAAAAAAGATACAAAAATAAGTAGGATACATGGTAGAATTTTACAGAGATAGGTTATGACCCCAAAATGACTTTTATGTAACTTTAAATTTCAATTTATTTTTGAGCTCTGGGCATGGAGTGGAGTGAGATATGTGTTCAAATCCCAGCTACAATAATTATTAGTTATGTAACACTGAGCAAGTAACTGGTCCTCTGTTTTCCCATCTATAAAATGGAGATAAATAAAACTTGCACTGCTTTCCTTATAAGGTTAAGAAGAAAGTGCTTTGTAAATTGTAGAAACTATGAAATGCTACCTATTGTTATTGAAGCCAAATGTAGCAACTTCATCAGACTTCTTAGCATGAGCTTCATGAACTTTTTCTTTAACATAGTTTGACAATTGTATTTAAATGGCATTGTTTTCCTCAGTAACCCTGTGCCTTTTAATTTATGAATTTAAAACCATTATTCTGAGAAGGGGACTGTAAGTTTCCACAAACTGCCAAAAGAGTACGTCACAAAAATCTTAAGAACCCCTTGTGTTGTGTTTATACATATATTCAAGACTTTTTGGTTTTGTTTTATTTTCATCCAATTAAAAAAACCTTTATGTGATCAACATGATGTCATATAAGTGATTATAAAGATTTTTAAAACTTTTCAACTGTTTAGTTGAAAATTCTTGATTAATTTCAATGATTGACTCAATTATTATTAATTGATTAGTCCTGACACTAATCAAAACAGAATTAATACAAAATATTGTAGCAAACCAGCATACTATAAACAAATTCAACATATTGACAGTATTTGATTGTTTACTGTCATTTCCTGAGTTTACAGTTAAAAATATCAACCTCTTCTAATATGCTTTAAGGCTGCCATGCAGAAGAGCAATTCCATTTTTTCTGCTTGGCTACCAAAAGTCAAAATTCATATCAATGGGTGGAAAATGCAGAGTCATATTTAAGCTTGCCATAGAAAAATTATCTTAGCCTTTAGACTTATCCAATAGTGAAATGGGCTATGTTGGGAAGTGATGAGTTCCTTCTCTTGGGAGATCTTCAAGCAAAGGCTGGGTTTGATATAAAGGGGATTCTTGTTTAGGTACTGGCTGGACTAGATGGCTTATGGGGTCCTTTCCAATACTCTGTGATTCTGTGGCTTGTCTCCTGAGCTAAGATCAAGAATCTCAGATCAGAATTCCATAGCTCAAGTAAAGTGGAATTGCCACTGACTTCCCAAAACTAAAGAATGTTCAAGCTTATACGTCCCAACTACTTCATGTTTATCGATGAGGGAAACGTGTCCCACAGAGGTGAAATAAATTTCCTAAGGTCACAGTAGCAGAGATCAGACCAAAACCCCAGTCACTTCATGCCCACTTATGTGCTCTTTCCATTACTTTGGGCCCAGGAGATCTTTACTTAATAGCTCCAGCCCAAAAGAAATCCAAGCATGCTCTCATCAAGCTTATCTATAAAATGTAAAGAACCTAAATCCCTTCAGTTCTCCAGCAACCTTTGACCAAAGCAGATATGGGAATCTGCATCATTGCAGCTGTATGATCTGAATGGATTTTTTTCTTTATTAATTCAATTACCTTTTCTCCCTCATGAGATCCTCAATCTGGATCTGAAAGAGACCTCAGAAGCCATCTAATCTAATCTTCCTCAATCGGGACACTACACATCTCTGGCATGGATATGACCATAGTCAAGACAGGTTATTAAGAACAAACCAAGAAACTGCTAGGATAGAAAATTCATTACACATGAGGAAACTGAGGGTCCATAAAAACCAACAGAAATATATTTCAGTCCAAGATAAAACGTGGGAGACTAAAGCGAAATATCTCTGCTGATAAGGAGTGAAAAGAGGACAGGGTAGGGAAGGGAAAGAGTGGTGAGTAAAAGCAGAAAAACAGAAAGTCATTTGTCATGTGTGGTTTCCAGCCGTTAATACTGGGGTTGTCAGTTGGTCTCAGCTAAAGCAGGGAAAGGTGAGGGATTTCCCATGTAGTACTAGGGTGTTTGAAAGCAGGTGCTGGGAGAGCACAAAAGGGGGGGAAGAGTCCTTCCCCTTTAATGATAAAGAGCTGATGACAACAAGATGGACTTTTAAGAACTTCCCTCTTGTGCTCACTATAAAGGAACATAATCCTATCTTCCCACTAAAATTTTCAGTGGAGAAGTCTCAGGACCAGGCTGACAGAGGAGTGAGGAGCCTACTATAGTTAAGGCCAGGATACAAGGGTCACCCAGTAGGAACTCCTTCCCTGGCTCACTATTCTGAACAGCTGGTTCTCAAGGAAGAAATTCTATACTTGACATTTAAATGCATTTAAAATGCTGCCAGCTATATTGGCCCTTCTCTGGTGTCCATCCCATTTAACTGGAAAGATAAATTTCCTATCTTGAGAGCCACTACAGGGCAAAATGTCACCCTCATCTTGCCCCGCTTCTTAGCTCTGCCTTTGTGACTTTCTCAATGTGAACTCCTTGTTCAGCTTCCCTAAGGGCTTCTGGCACTTAAAGTGGTGGTAGCTCCAAAGGCAAAAGAGAATTCACATAACTAGCCCCTGCTCTCCGTCAGGGTGGCTTTATAGTTCCCTAGCCTGTCAGGTTTCTTGGCTGAGACTCTGGGCCACCAGGGGAATAGGCATCCAGTGCCCTAATTCAGCTATGGGTTGCCTTTCTTTCTCTGAACTTGTCTACCCCCTCAGGAGTCCAATGGTTCCAAGCCATGGTTGCCATAACTTTCAGTCACACTTATCGGCCATGGACCAGGCTCAGAATGGCACCATCAGCAGAGAGCTTTTATCTATGCTATCCAGTATCCCATGGCTAATTGGCTTTGATATTGTTCGACTGCCACAGAGAGCACAACTAAGGACTCCAGAAGATAATTAGGTAGAGTCCTGCCAAAAGCAGAATGATGGATGGCTCCTATATCCTGTATTCCATGGCAATAGGAATGACAATGCTGAATCAGGATATTGTGAGTAACATAATCATCTCCTCATTAGCCATATAAATATGACATTGATGATGATAATAGCTGGCATTTATATAGTGCTTTGAGATTTGCAAAGGACTCAATATATATTATCTCATTCTATTCTCCTAGCAGTGTTGTGAAATTGGTACTATTACTATCCCCATTTTACAGATGCAGAAACTGAGGATCAAAGAGGTAGAAGTGTCTCACCTAGGGTCACATGACTAGTGAGTGTCCAAATCAGGATTTGAACTCAAGACTTCTTGACTCCAAGTCCAAGAGCATTTCTCCAGTATCCTTACAAGCATAATTTTATGACGGGCATTTTTTACAAAGTAAGCAGCCGTACTTTGGTCCTCTCCCAGAGTCTATACAGTTGAAGTAAACAAAAAGCAGAAAGAAAGACAACTAGTCTCAAAGGTCCCCCCCCAAAAAAAACAAAATATGCCCAATAATTATAACAATACACCTTCCCTTAGTGTTTTACAGTTTGTAAAACATTTTCCCTATAATGACCCTGTGAGATATGCAGAAGAAAAAAATCAAGATCAGAGAGGTTATGCGACTTGTCCAGGGTTACACAGTTAGTAATAAGTTCAAGTTCAAGAATTTGGATCCAGGGGCAGCTAGATTGCCCAGACCTGAGTTCAAATCTGGTCTCAGACACTTCCTAATTGTGAGACTCTGGACAAGTCTTTAAACCTCACTTATTACTTTAAAACTCACTTGTTACTAAGACAGAAAATAAGAGTTAAAAAAAAAAAAAAGAACGTGGATCCAACTCTTCTAACTTCAGGGCCAGGATTTTTTTCATTATTCCTTACAATGGAACTCTAAGGAAAGTCCAAAATGATGGAAATAAAAGTAGTCTACGTTCCAGAAGACCTGTTTCTAATCCCAATATCTGCTACTTACCAGTTCTGTGATGAATACAAATCATTTAACTTCTCCTGACCTTGATTTTTATCTCTAGAAAAAGAATGTAATAATACCTGTACTACCTTTGCAAAGTAGATAATGCTAAACCTGGGTCACAAAGTTCTAGATTCAAATGCCACCTCTAATACTTAATAGCCTTAGGACCACGGGCAAGTCACTTGACATCTTGCAGCCTCAGTTTTCTCATCTGGAAAATAGAAATAATTATGCCTGGCATACCTGCCTCACAGATATGTGAGGTTCAAGAGAGAAGACTGTGCCAGATTTAAAGCACTACAGAAATGTTATTACCCAGAATAAGTCATTTAACCTTTATGTGTCTCAGGCAATTCCTTGATGGTGTTCTACCAGGTCCTAGCATGGGCTGTGCATTGGGGAGGGAGTTTCCTAGATGTCCCTATTCAGATCCTGCCTTTATAAAATGACCTCATTAGTATTGTTATCTAACTCATAGGGCATTCTTGAGAATCAAATGAAATGCAGTATTTAAAATATCTTGTAACCATAAAAGGATAAGTATGAAACCTGTGTGTTCATTGATTTAGAGAACTCCCAGGTGAGTACAGACCCTCTACAAACGCAGGTGGACATACTTTCTATAATCTACAGTCTTAAAGAGATTCCCTAGAGCATAGAGAGATAACTTGGTATGCCCACCATAACACAACCGGTATGTGTCAGAGACAGAACTTTATTAAGCCTGTTGCCTCTCAGTAACCATCAAGTGCCACATAAACATAAGGCATCTATTATACAGAAATCTCATCTTAGCTATGATTTCCACTTCTTCATCCTGCCTTTCCAGTCATCTTACACCCAACTCTACCTCCTTGACAATCCAGTGAAATTGATGTCAAGACCCTCACTCCATCTCTGGGCATTTTTACTGGCTGTCCATTGTGCCTGAAAACTCTCCTTCTTCATCTCCATCTCCTAGCTTCCCCTGTTTCCTTCACATCTCAGCTAAAATCTCACTTTCTACAAGAACCCTGTCTGGAACACCCATAATGTTTGTGTCTTCCCTCTGATGGTTATCTCCAATTTATTCTGTATATATCTTATTTGTACACAGTTATTTCTATATTGTCTCTCCCATTAGACCGTGGGTTTTGAGAATAGGAACTCGTTTTTAGCCTTTGTTTCTCCAGCACTTAGTCAAGTGCCTGGTGTACGGAGGCATTCTAATTAAGCGCCAGGTGCTAGGAGACAACTTGATTTGACATTCACTACTCCATTCCCAATGCATTACATTTTATTTTGCAAGAAACTAAACATGCAGCTCTGAGTTGCATCTCTTTTTGCTTTCCCTATCCATTCTCTCAGGTGCTCAGGAATCAGCAGATAGATAGCAGTGGTGGGGAAAAATAAATAATTAATAGAAAATTGATCTTTAGGATTGAAGTAACTGTACCCCACCATGTTGCCCTGGGTAATTACTTTACAGAGAAGGCTTATTATATTTTTCAGAATTCCAAGAAACTTCTGCACCCTCAGTCTTTGTCATGAAAAATGGGACCAATGTGGCATGTCTGGTGAAGGACTTCTACCCCAAGACTGTGGAAATACAGCTTCAGCCAGGAAACGACATATCAGAAGGAGTGGTTGCTACTGCCGATGGGAAATTCAGTGCTGTCAAGCTTGGCCAATATGAAAAAGATTTGGATCAAATTAACTGCACCGTTCGGCACAGCAATATGGTTGTAGTGGCTTCTTACAAAGGGTCCTCTTCCAATTCCAAGATTTCAGGTAAGATCTCAGACAAACTAGGGGTTGGAGAAGGTTACGGAAAGTTATGAAAGGGAATATTGAACTTACTACTTCCATCCTTGAGATGATGCCATGCTGGAAACTAGTCATGACTAGACAAGGATTCTTGATTCAAACATCTTATGACTGAGTGAAAAGGGTAAATAGCAAAACTCATTTCCATATCACTAGTTGGGACACTGGAAGAAAATCCTTGTACAATGTGAAAAACAGTGGACATGAAGACCTAGGTTTGAGTCCTAATTCTGACATTTACTTCATTTATGTGACCATAAGCATTGCACTTAGACTCAGTTTCCTCATCTGTAAAATGGTGGAAATAATGCTCACATCATTATAAGGAAAGTACTTTGCCAACTATAAAGCGTTCTACAAATGTGAGTTATTATTTTCATCTCCTCTATGACCCTCTACCAGCCAATCAGCCCTTTCCACATATCTGTCTTTTTCTTTGTTGTTGAACAAGACTAATGGCCTATGGGGCCTCTGGTTCAATCCAGAATGAGACTGACCCCCAAAAAGGAAGCAGCCCAGCCTGTGCTAATTCTCAGGTTCTTATGAAACTTCTTTAGAAGCTCTGCTTTTATAGAGTCAACATAACAACTTTAAATGTTGAAATCATGATGCTGTGGAGAGCATTGGACTCGAAATCAGCATAAATGCACAGTTTTTGATATAGAAAGTGCTTTCCTTGCAACAACACTGGGAGGTAGGCCCCATTTTACAGATAAAGAAAATGAGGTAAAGTGTTATTCCATCTAGTATTCAAACCTAAGTCTTCTGCCACCAAGTCCAACATTATTATCCCTACACAATATTGTCCTATCTATGTGACTGTGGGCAAGTCACTTCAACGTCATTCAGTTCAACAAACTTTCACCAAGGATTTATTATATGCAAGGCACTACATATACAGAGTTGAGAAATGACACCATCCTTCGTCTCAAGGAGCTTACAGTCTACTACAGGGTTAAGACATAACCATGAATGAATATAATTCAAGAGAGAATGTCATAGGATTTAAGAGAACTGCAAAGTACTCTGGGAAGTTTTGAGAAATTAGATCACTTCAAGATGGAGAGATCAGTAGCAAAATTAATACCTGAACTGCACCTTTTAGGAAAAGGGGAATTTTAGAAGAGGTATGACACTTTATTCCAGACCTAGGGAATGGCCTCTGCACATAGAAAAGGAAGGAGATGGCAGGCATGAAGCAACAAAACATCTCATAATCTATTTCGACTAGAATGTAGAGTTCATGAATAGGAGTTAAAATGTGTAGGACCTTAAATGTCAGGCTAAAAAGTTTGTACTTCTCCTATAGGTAATAGGGAATCATTGATGATTCAGAGATGATCTCTAACTTTTGCATTAGGAAAATAATATTTGAAGTTGTGAGGCAGTTAGTGCAGCAGATAGAGGACTAGGCTTGGAATTATGATGAGTTTAAATCTAGCCTAAGACACACTTACTAGCTGTGTGATCCTGGGCAAGTCACTTAACCCTATTTGCCTCAGTTTCCTCTTCTATAAAATGAGCTAGAGAAGAAAATGGCAAACTGCCCAGTATCTTTGCCAAGAATACCCCAAATGGAGTCACAAAGAGTTAGACATGACCAAAAAACAACTATTTGGCAGAAAAGTAGTATTAGAGGAGAGGGAGGCTAGAATTAAGGAGTTAGAGGGCTATAATAAGTCAGGTAAAAGGAAATGGACCAGGATGATAGCAGGGTGTTGAGAGAAGGGATCTGTGTGAAAAACATTGTGGTGACAGAATAAATAGAACTTAGCTACTAATTGAATTTGGCAAGGATAGAACGGGGGGGGGGGCAAAAATCAAAGAAAGAATCTCAGCTTTAGAGCCTAGATTTCTGGAAGCTTAGCAGTGTTCTATACAGAAAGGCACAAATTGGGGCAGCTGGGTAGCTCAGTGGATTGAGAGCCAGGCCTAGATATGGGAGGTCCTAGGTTCAAATCCAGCCTCAGGCACTTCCCAGCTGTGTGACCCTGGGCAAGTCACTTGACCCCCATTGCCTACCCTTACCACTCTTCCACCCATAAGTCAATACACAGAAGTTAAGGGTTTAAAATTTTAAAAAAATAAACAAATAAATAAATAGAAAAATGAGAAAGGCACAAATTGAGAAGAGGGGCCAGCTGATGAAGGAAAGAAAGCAAATTCAGTTTGGGATTTCTTTACTCTGAAATGCCTCTACGCCATCTTATCCATCAAGTAGTTGGAGATATAGAACTGGTACTCATCTGTGTCGAAGTAATAATTAAAGTCATGGGAATGGAAGAGATCATCAAAAGAGAGGACAGAGCCTTGCAAGACAAACATAGACTACTAAGAGATCAGTAAGACCATAGCCCAGCAAAATGAAACTGATAAAAGCAGTTAGGAAAGTAGAAGTAGGGGAAGCCAGATGGCACAGTGAATAGAATGCCAGGTCTAGAATCGAGATGACCTGGGTTCAAATTTGGACCCAGATACTGTTTAGTTGTGTGACCCTGGGAAAATCATTTAACCTCATTTGTAGAGCCCTTGCCCTTCTGTCTTGGAGTCATAACTAAGATAGAAAGTAAGGGTTTAAAAAACAAAGTAGAAGAAGGAAGAGAAGTATGACAGACGTCAAAAAAAGAGGAGGATTTTCAGAAGGGTTTTCAAGAGGAAGGGAAATTCAACAGAGCCAGTGTTGCAGGAGGGTGATTGGGACTGGGGGAAAGGGTGTTGGTGTTTCACAATTAAAAAGTCATCGATAATCTTTGAAAGAACAGTTTCCCAGTTTCTCAACCTTTCAGTGGGATTAGAAGCCAGGTTGTATATGATTCTTTATGCTTCATATCTGGAACACTCTTCCTCCTTAATGCCACTTCCCAGAATCCCTAGATTCCTTCAAGATTAAAGTCACGGGCCACCTTCGACATGAGGCTTTTTCTGGTCGCCCTAACTGTTCCCTCCGAGATTACCTTCTTCTCTACTCTCCACACGTCTTATCTGTACCTAGTTCTCTCTATCATCCCTCATTGCAAGTTCCTTGAGGGCAGTGACTGGTTTTTCCCCTTCCTTCATTTCCTTAGTGTTTTAGCACAGTGACTGACACATAGCATGCAATGGAAAGCTCTTTGTAAACCTTAAAGTGTTTATATAAATGCCAACTGTTTTTATTGCTGCTGTTGCTATCATTGTCATCAAGCATTTAATAAATGCTTGTTCACTAATAAATGGAAGGTGAGGAAATAAAGAGACTGCCAGGTGGCACAGTGGGTAAAGCTCTTGGCCTAAAGCCAGGAGGATATGAGTTCAAATCCAGCCTCAGGCATTCACTAACTATGTGGTTCTGGGCATGTTACTTAATCCTGTTAACCTCAGTTTCCTGATCTGTAAAATGAGCTGGAGAAGGAAATGGCAAATCGTGCCAGTATCTCTCCCAAGAAAACCCCAAATGGGGTCATGAAGAGTTGGACATGACTGGGAAAACAAAGGAAATGAAGGAAAGAAGTAGAAATTACTTTTTCTAGAAGGTTAGGAGTGAAGTAGAGGAGAAAAATAGAAGATAGCATAGTCAGGGAAAAAATGTTATAGGCTAGGACAGACCTGAGCATATTTTTAGGAAGTGATGAAAAGGCCAGCAGAGTGGGAGTGACTGAAGATGAAAGAGAGAATGATTAATAGAGCAAGCTCCCTGAGGAGATAGGCAGTTTCAAGGGCACTCAACCTCATTAGGCCTTGTTTACCTTGTGTATAAATTTAAGGGGTTGGATCAAATGATCCCTTTGAACTGTGAAATTCTGATTGCCTTGGCTAGACGCAGAATATAGAGCTGCTTATTTTTTTATTTCATTTTTTCCAGACCTAGGGTCGCCACTTTCCGAAGATTGCTACAAACCCACAGGTAAGTTCAAATAAAGGGGCCAAATAGGGGGAAAGAAAGATGGAAGATCAAAATCTATAGTTCCCATGTGGAGTGAAAGGGGGACCAAAAAGAGTAGAAATTAAAGGACAACAAAGAAACTTTGCCTAAGAAATATGAAAGTCTATAGTGATCAATCCCCAACACATACTTGGTTAGCACTTTCAAAATTTGTTTGTATATACTTTACATATTGATATTATTAAAGCTAGTATTTATAGAGTGCTTTAAAAATACCATGTCGTTTGATCCTCACAACAACCCTGAGAAGTAGGCACTATTGTCAGTTCCATTTTACAGATGAGGAAATCGAGGTAGACAAAGGTTAAGTGACTTACCCAAGGTCACGCAGCTAGTGTT
>NW_025390963.1:0-7047 GCF_016433145.1 Gracilinanus agilis | reverse complement strand
GAGAGAGAGAGAGAGAGAGAGAGAGAGAGAGAGAGAGAGAGATTGCGAGGTGTGGGATTGTGGGTCCATATGTAATCCTGCGACTGTGATTGTGTGTCCGCACGAAACTGTGTGTTACAGGGTTGCAATCTAGGGACAAAGTGTCCTCGGGGCTCTACCTCGAGGGTGTGTGTTCTTGGAAGCTGTGAGTGTGTGTCCGTGAGGCTGTGTATTCTCGGCAGCGGTGGGAGGGTGTATCCCTGAAGGAGGTCCGGGTGTGTGTTTAGCTCAGGGCCTGTTCGGCGCTGCTGGGGAAAAGGCTCTAGTTCCCTCAGTGATCAGGAAGGTGGGGATGTGGCACAGGTGCCCGTGCCAGGCACGTGTGGGCCCCCGCTCTAGCCGGGCCAGGGCACGTTGGTGCAGGTCCCTCCCCCGTGGAAAATTGGGCAGGTAGAGCAGGGAGGGCGGCCTGGGGCAGCTTCGCGCACCTGGGGAAGTAGGCTAGGCGCCCAGGCCACCCCCCCCCCCCCCAAGTGGGGGACGAGGGGCGGGGCTGGACTGAGTTGGGCAGGGTCCGATTGGGGAGGGCGGGGCGGAGTCCCGCACCTGAGAGAAGATAGTGCCACTGCTTTCGCCATTCCCCTGGTCCTAACAGTCCTGGTTATCTGCGTCCCCGAGGGAGAGAGACTAAGAGCCAAAGAAATCCAGAGACACCAAGAGAAGAGGAGAGAAACAGAGAACAAGGTCACGGTTTGTCCGTCAGTCGGATTAAATCACTGTCAAGGGAAAGCCAGGAAAGTTATGGCGTCAGGACTCCTGACTTCTTTCTTTGCCCCAGCTCTTGAATCCCGCCCCTCCCTGGACCTTAGTCTCTCTGCCGACCCCCGCCCCCTACCGAATGGGCACAGGACCGGAATTCTGCCAGTGCCAGCCGAGCCCGGCCTGGCCCTCGTTTCTGGGCACAGCTGCGGACCCAGTGGGGCTGGAATGCAGCCTCTCCCAAGAGATGCCAGCTGCCCCTCCCCACCCCCAGCTGTCTTTACCCCGGGGTGGGCTCTGTCTCCTGTCTTTCCCCTAGCTGGTCCCTGTCTTCAGCAATGCTTAGCCCCCAAGGCAGCGGCAGCCAGGTCGGAAGGGTTTAGACAGCTTCCAGTGCACTGAATCCTGCTGTTCCCTTTCTTTGTCAGAGGAAGCCCTGGAAGATTTGGGGTTGAGTTTGGAGGATGAGAGCTGGACTATTCAGTGTGTGTGTCTTGAAATGGGGAGGGGGCTGGAGGAACACACGCCTGTGGGTCAGGGAGACTTGTGTGGAGGAGAAAGCTCTTCAGCCTGGACGCTGAAGTGGGAGAATGCCTGTGAAGCATCCAGAACATGCACCTATCCAGATCTGTACTCCCAGAGGCAGCCATACACCAAACAGACACACAAGAAGAGCCCGTCCCCACTCCTACACTCATTCTTAGACCCAGGCTGTATGCGTCACTTACACATACATTTAGCCATAGACTCACACTTACCCATGGCACGCTCACCCAGATCCACTCACATTCACACAGATGTAAGCAGAGAATCACAAGGACTTAGAGGGAGTCCTACAGACTGACATAGTTCCACAGAGTTATAAACTCACAATCATGGAGCCGGAGACATGCTTCTATATTCACTTGCTCACACACAGATATACACAAATAGATATTTTCACACTCAGATAGAGACAAAAACACATCATCGAGAAATAAGACTTGGAGGAGGAAGGGCTCTTTGGAATTCTCTAGTTCAACACCCACATTTTACAAATACAGAAATTCATAGCATATTCACAAAAATACACAAGCACACTCATTTGCTCACACACACACACACACACACACACACACACACACACACAGAGGTTTATCCAGCAGCCTGCCCTGCCTTGCCCTTCCTCAAACAGAAGTCTTATTCAGACCACATTTCCAAGTTTCCATTGGGGTCTCCTGGGGTCTCTTGGCTACAAATGAAAAGTTTCCCAAACGGTTTCTCAGCTTCCCCAGGGACAGCCTTAGGGACAACCCACAGCCCCCTCCTTCCTACTAGGTATACAGTGCAATTGGGACTCTGTGTGTGTGTGTGTGTGTGTGTGTGTGTGTGTGTGTGTGTGTGTGTNTGGGACTCTGTGTGTGTGTGTGTGTGTGTGTGTGTGTGTGTGTGTGTGTGTGTGTGTGTGTAAAATCTGAAGTGTTGCTGAATCAATGCTAAACTTCCAGAGTATCCAGAAGGCAGAAAAAACTAGCTGGCTTAAGGGCCTGGCGTGCTGGAACTCTCTGGGCATGCTGCAGAACTCCCCAGAGAACAATAATAACTTGCATTCCTACAGCACCTTAAAGTTTCAAAGCATTTCATGTACGTGATCTCATTTGAACCCACACCAGCTCTTACAAGAGATATTGTTAACAGTATTTTCCTCCTCCTTTTGCTGAAGAGTCAAAAGAAACTCAGAGAAATTAAATGACTTGCCCAGGGCTATACAGCGTCTAAGTATTGGCACTATGACTCAGAGTCATATTATTATTATCATCATATTATCATATTATTATTAATAATAATAAGTTATATGAGATTTCTTTATCTCATCTGATACTCATAATAGTATCACAAGTTGGACAGGGAAGGTGTTAGTATCCTAGTGTTGCAGATGAGGAAACAGAGGAGTGAAGCTATTTATCCTAGGTCACACAGCAAATTAATCAGGACAAAGGGATTGAAATGATTCTTAACTCAGTCCAATAGCTCTCCAACCCAAAGCTGCATTTAGTACAAGAAGTATTTATTAAGTGGCCAGGTATTATACTGTATGCTGGGGATTCAAAGATAAAAACGAGACGAATCTTTTCTTTGAGGATCTTTGTTTTGAGTGTAGAGATTCTGTAGATTCTGACATACTCGTGGGGAATTTCGAGGAGATTATTTATCTCTATTCATAGCTAGTCCTACCCACCTGTTCCACCCTTAGGTCTGAGTGAGCAGGAATGTCAGAGGGAGAGATCAGTGAGCTTCCTTACCTTTGACAGGAGAACCCTAGCCTAAGGACAAGAAGGACTTGGATGGGGAAAGATGAGAGGCTGATGGGGATGGGAGATGGAGAGATTGAAGAAAAACAGAAGAGGTTGGGTAAGGAGAGAAAAAGCTTAGAAGGAGTCTGAGGTCTAAAGGAAAAGAATGGTTAGGAAAGAATAGGTTGGGAAAGAGTGCGGTGTGGGAATGAAAGAGGGGGTTGATGGGAGACAGATCTGGGAGGGAAAGGTGGGGCTAAAGAAAAAGGAGAATGGAAAGAGATGGGAACTAGGGAGGAGAGGGGGAAAGAGGTGATCCAGGGGAAAGAGAGGAGAGGAAGAGAGAAGTGAGGAAGAGTGAGATGGGGGAAAGGAGAGCTAGAGAGAAGGGGTGGGATGGGCAGGAGAGAGCTGAAGAGGAAGTGTCAAGTACAAACCTGTCCCCAGCCCCCAAGACCACAATCATCCACTGTCTTTGCTCTGCAGTGTAGACAGCATCTTCACATACCATCCACAGTTTATCCTCCCCCAGGTGGGACACAAATACAGCTGCTGCCCTAATGAGACATCCAGGGGTTTCCAGGCTCTCTCCCCCACCTTTCCAGCTTAGCCCAGCCCACTTGAGCAGGGTAGACCTCTCCAAGAGTTTCTCCCCACACCCCACTCCCGCCCTGGAACTCACCTGCTCCAAACATTCCAAAGCCCTGGAAGTTGCCAGCTGGGCCCCTAGATGTTTTCAGTCTCCCCCCCCTCCCTGCACACACCTGCATTGTGAAAGGACCGCACCTGCTGCCAACTGAGGCCAGGTGGGCAGCCTTAGCCAGGAGGAACATTGGGGCATTCCAGCTGTGACATTCCAGCTGTGCCCAACCTACCTGCTGGAGGCTTGTTCCAGGGAACCCCCCTTCCCCCCCCTTTCATCTCCTTCTGGATGATTTCTCAATGGCCAGGTGTGTCTGGGTACCTGATCAGGGAGTGTGTGTGTGTGTGTGTGTGTGTGTGTGTGTGTGTGTGTGTATGCGGGACCATCTTCACTGCTTCCTCTCCCTTACCAATGCCCTAACCCTCCTCCACCAGACCAGTTGTAAAGTGAAATACAATGAAAATATCATTGTTTCTTCTGGCTGTGCGTGTATACACTGTGGTGGTCAACGAAGTTTGTAAAGGGGAATGATGGGGGATTCATCATCTATGTGAGGAGTTGCTATATATTTTCTACACAGAGTGCTTTGCAGCTTAAGAAATGCTTTCCGTACCCTCTTGCTTAGTAAATGGAGCCTTGGAACCCGAAAGACCTAGGTTCAAGTTCAAGGACCCAGGGTAGTGGTGTGACCTGGGACAAATCACTTAACCTCTAAGTGCTCTGGGCAACTCTCTAAAACTAAGTTGCAGAGAAGGTGCAACTCTGTATTGGGAGAGGGAGCTTCCTCACCAAAAAGTACCCTAAATGAATGAAATCCCATTGCCCCATACATGCTCCCCCACAGCATATGGAAACCCAGGTTCGAGATCCAGCCTTAGATTCAGATGAGTTAATTGAAGTGAAAAATCAAGGAAGATATTTGTTCACATGTTATTATGCTTCTTTTCTTTTTTAAGCCCTTACCTTCTGTCTTAGAATCAATACTATGTAACTGGTTCCAAGGCAGAAGAGTGGTAAGGGCTAGGTACTTGGGGTTAAATGACTTGCCCAGGGTCACACAGCTAGGCAGTGTCTGAGGTCAGATTCAAATTCAGGATCTCCTATCTCCTAGCCTGTCTCTTCATCCATTGAGCCACCTAGCCACCTCCACCCCGCATTATGTTTCTATTAGGCAAATGATTGTCCCCCTAAGCTGGCCTAGGGCACAGAGAGTAAGAGCAGGCAGGGCTAGGTTCACAGGCAATTGCAAGAGGGCTTTCAACCCTTCTTACCTCCTCTGTGCCCAGGCTGAATGTGGAGCTACCTTCTCCCTCCCTCTCAGCCAGCCCAGAACACACACACACACACACACCCTTGCTTTCTGTCTTAGAATCAATACTAAGTATCAATTCCAAGGCAGAAGAGCAGTAAGGGCTGGGCAACTGGGGTCAAGTGACTTGCCCAGGGTCATATAGCTGGGAAGTGTCTGAGGTCCGATTTGAACCCAGGACTTCCTGTCTCTAGGCCTGGTTCTCTATCCACTGAACCACCCAGTTGCCCCCAGAATAGGTATTTTGGTATGTCTAGAGGTGATTATGCATGCCTCTAGTTAGATGCTCTTGTTTTCCTTTCATTTCCATAGAGGGTTAGTTTGTAATTTTTTGGGGTGTGTGGAGGAAGATACCAGTCCTGGGGCTCTGTAGTTGCTGAGGTGGCAGCAGAATGGATTGGGGGTCCAAAAGAAGGAGATAATGCCTCACACTCCCCAAGTACCCTTAGCTTCATGGATCCTTTCTGAAGAACTGGAGTTATATGAATGATTCATTTGGCGGATTTACTGGGGGGGCTGGTTTAATGCCCACCAGTGTCCATGATAATGGGGGCATCTGGAGTAGGGAGAGGCACTATCCTTGATTTTGACTACTTGCTTTGCAGGTCCTCTTAGGCCAGGTGAGGAGACTGGCCCCTTTGAAGTTGACCCAAAAGAAGCCAGGCCCCCTGCCCAGTGTCCCCCTCCCAGTTTCCCCATCCCCCTCCTCAGCAGTATTGAAACTTTAAACGGTGTTAAAAGTTTCTGTTTACGAGGAGCCCTTGAATTTTTAAGGACGTATCAATTCCCTCTCTGCCCAAGTCTTTTCATCGGCAGCTGCTGGGGAAAAGAGGAGCGGGAGGATGGAGGGCCCTGAAATCCTCTGGGGGTGAGCCTCAGCACATTGAGACATGGGGAGGGGGCTCACACATACATACAACACCCACCCTCCCAACCACACACCCAAACTGAAACCCTCATTCCCACAGACTAAGAGAAGATGAAAATTGAAAGAATATCCAGGTTTTTCCACAGAATCTACCTAGTCCACTGGAGGTGGGCAGGGAATTATTTCGCCCCCACCTTCTCTGGGTCTAGGGATATGGGGACACACCCACAGGAGCCCCACTCCTGTCTCATTTGTCCCCTTGACTCAGAGTACGAAATTGTGGGCCTGGTGCTGAACTGGGACTCCGCAAAAATGTCCCTGAGCCAGAATCCAGGACATCCTCTCTCTGCCTCTTCCTTTCCTCCAATGGCACCTCCAGCCCTCCTTTGTCCCCCCCCCCCCCCACACACACACACGAGCTGCTTTAAACCCCTCCATTCCTTGTTGCCCAGAAAGGGGGAGGGCTCACCTGAGATTGGGATTGAGCCAGAGAAGGGCAGTCAGTCAGGAGATCCTGAAGCCAGCAGTAATATGGGAGGGGGAGGTAGAATGGCAAGAAGTGTCCCTGTGGGGGGAGGGGGCAAGGGGCACCCCCAAGCTGTAGAAGACCCTGGAAAGACATACCTCCCGTCACCAAGAAAGGAAGAGGTGACAGGAGCACACACATGCACAATGTGTTTGTGGTGCGACAGTGTGTCAGTACGACCCAGTGGGAGTGGGCTTGTCTATGTGTTTGGGAGAGGGGAGGCGTGCCACTAAGCATGCCGATGTGTCACCGTGTGTCCGTGGGTGTCAGTGTGTCCATGTGTGGCTGTGTGTTAGGGTAAGTGTGTGTGTGTATGTGTGAAAGTATGTGTCGGGGTGGGTGTGAGTGTGTGTCCGTGTGTATGCGGCGGGGGTGGGAGCGGGCGCGGTCGGGGCGGGAGGGCCGGGCTGTTTCCCTCCCTCCCTTTTTCCCTCCCTCCCTCTCTCGCTCTCCCTCTCCCTCTCCCTCTCTCTCTAAAGTGCGCTCGGTTCCAAACTTTGTCTAAACTTTCACTTTCAGACAGCACGGCAAGGCGGGGTTACCGAGCGGCATGGAGTAGAGAGCGAGAGAGCGAGAGAGGAGGAGAGTCGGAGAGGAGAGGGAGCGAGCGAGTGAGCAGGGCGAGCGAGGAGGCAGCCAGAGAGACGGCGGCGGCGGCGGCGGCGGCAGCGGCAGCTGAGGCGGCGGCGG
>NW_025390962.1:0-10795 GCF_016433145.1 Gracilinanus agilis | reverse complement strand
ACGCTTTTTTTTTTTTTTAATTTTAAACCCTTAACTTCTGTGTATTGACTTATAGGTGGAAGAGTGGTAAGGGTGGGCCATGGGGGTCAAGTGACTTGCCCAGGGTCACACAGCTGGGAAGTGTCTGAGGCCGGATTTGAACCCAGGACCTCCTGACTCTAGGCCTGACTCTCCATCCACTGAGCTACCCAGCTGCCCCGCCACTGACACTTTAATAAGGCTCGCGGTGGGAGCATATTCACTTAGAAAGAAAACCACATCCAGTCATTGCCTCAGTTTCCTCATGTTTTCATTTCTTTGTTCAGTCTCTCCCAAAGTGGTCACCATCTAGTCTGTGCTCGCCAGCCCTCATCTCCCCCACTCTCTCTGCTTTTACAGAGGGGGAAACAGAGGCCCATAGGCTGGCCCCTGGTCACGGGATCAGAGAATGTCCCCCTGGAACTGAGTCCAGAGCTGCTCCTCAGGCCCCTAGACAGGATGGGGCTTGCCTAAGGCCACGCAGGTGTTTTGCTCATAGCATGTCAGGCTGGAAGGGCCCCCCCCAGTCCCCCCCAGGGGCCTCTTTTCTTCTGGTCCTCCGATTGCTTCTCCACCTCCTTCCCCGAGGTGGGTCCTGCCGTCCAGGGCTCCCGATCCTTCCCTGGTGTGGGACCAGCATTACTATGGGCCCCTGGGACAGAGCAGGGCTGTGCTGGGTTCAAGTTCTCCTTCTGGGCCCAACCCAGCCAGGGCTGGAGGAAGCCTCCCGGGCATGGGCTTTCTTGGGAGGAGTGTAGGTGTGTAGTGTGTGCCCTCCTCTGCTCTGATCACTGACTCCTCTGGCTTTCTCGAAGTCCCCCCTTGGGTGTAGGGAGCACTCCCCAAGCCCTCTTCCTTCCAGTGCCTCTCCACTGGCAGGAATTCCTGATCCGGCCCAGCCCATAGGAATCGCTTGGCATGTTTTCTCCCCCAAGGCTTGGAGTCCTTGGCAGCAGGAACCTTCTTTTGTCTCTTCTAGTACCCCCTGGAACTTAGCTCGTTGTAGGTGTCTCTTGTGTATTGAGTGGGTTCTTGGAACTCTGTGTGGGAGGACCAGCTAGGAAGAGGCCAGCTTTGGGGATGTCCTCCTGCTACGACCTTCTCTGACCTGGGCTGCCAGGGTCTTTGCCACTTTGCTACGCTGGGTCTGAGGGCCGGAGACTTCCCTGCCCACCTGGCTTTCCTTCCCCCACCCGCTCCTTCACATTCCCCTTTAAAAGACGAGCAAACCAAGCAAAGAACATTTTTTTTTATTTTTTTTGATGCTTTCCAACTGAACAAGACAAAACTCAGGGGTCTAAATTGAATTCTTTTTTACGGGAACAGACCCCTTGCAAACAACTGAACTGGGGAACCTGGAGACCCAAAGGTGAGGCCACTAGTGAGCATACGCTCGAGGATCCCAAGGGAGAGGGCCTGGTGAGAATGGCTCTGCCTCTCAGCCTCGGTCTCCGGTGGTCCTCTCTTCCAGGTGGCCCCCTTCTGAACACACTTAATTGCCATCTTTGCGGCTGCCACTGTCGCCGCTGCCGCTGCCGCTGCCCTCAGCTGCCCCTATGTAGATCCTGGACTTCTGTATGGTTTTGCGGGCTCGCTGCTTCTTGACCCTCTCTTTGGTCTCCTCCACCTGAGGCAGCGGGATGGCTCTCTCCTTAATCTTCCCTTCTTCCCACTTCTGCCGGATGATTTTCACTTGGGAGGTTTCGGGCTCGGAATCCTCAATGTCGATGTGCACCTGGATGTCGCTGCTCTCCTTCTGCCCATTGTAGGACTCATCTGACAAAAAAACAAGCCAATAAATCAGCGCGAGGCTAATACTGAGCACTGACACGGGTGGCTCCCAGAGCATCCTCTATCTGGCACCAGCCCTGGGAGGCCGGCAGGGTGTGCCGGGCGCAGGATCTCCTTGCGATCGACCCGAGCCTGCGTGCAGAGGATCCAAGGGTTGAACCTGCAAGAGATTTTTGAAGCCGCTGAATCAGATCTCTTGCCCATTTCCGGAGGAGTGAACCAAGGCCCAAAGTCTTACTTACCAAAGTTCTGATGATTCCTAATTGGAAGAAGGGCCCTACCAGAGATGGACGGACATGTCAGTGGGTGTCAAAAGGTTTTCTGGGAAACCATGTCGGTCCCTTGGACTCTTCCAAGGAAAATGAGTCAAGACTCAACTCATTAGGAGTAAGAAAGAGCTCTGGAAGCCAACTGAGGAGTGTCTGTGAGCTACGTCTCAGGGAATGGACAGAGAGGAGGCTGGGAGCTTGGAGAGCTTCTGTGCCACCTCCCCACCCCACCCCCCACCCCCCCCGGGCCCATCCCCTCTACCTTCGTAAAGCTTCTTCCCAGGAATGGCTTTTTTCTTCAGAACTTGCAGCTTGGCGAGCTTTCTTTTCTTGGCTTGGCGTTTCTGCTTGATCTCGATTTTTTCGACCGAGGACAGCAGAGAATCCACTTTAAACTTAATCTTGCTCAACTCTTTCTTGACGTTGTACAGGTCGTCCCCCTTCAGTCTGGCTAATCTGGCTGGGGAGCCCAGCTGCTCAGACTTGAAGGAGGAGATCCTGGCGGTTTTACGCATCCTCTTGCCTGTTGAGAAAAATGAACATGGGAATTACAATGATGACACTTGTGCGTTTCGGTGGGATGAGGTAAAAAGGAAAAAAGGCAGAGGACTGGTCTTAGGGACAGTGGGCCCGGGTTCAAATCGTGCTGTGTGCCCCCGGGCAAGCTTCTAAGGTCATTTTGCAGGAGACTTACTGCTCTGCATTGGTGGACTTATTGAGTAATTGTCACCAGAGATCTTTTATTAAATGCTAAGCTCTGCCCCGTGCCCTCCCCAGGAGAACATGGAGTTGGGAAAGCCACAGCAGGCCCTGGAATGAGGGAGGCGACCGCTGCACGAGATTGACAGTGAGCCCCAGAGAGGCGGGCTCGAGTATCCAAGCCCAGTGGGACAGGGTGAAAGGAACATGCGGGGACGTGGGGAGATTTGAGCTGGGTCCCAAGGGAGCCCCTGGAAACGGAAGCCAAGGGGAGGCGGCAGGGCAGTGCAAGCGCCGGGCCAGTGGATGAAGGGGTATAGATAGAAATGAGTGCTGTGTGCGAGAAACGAGGGATGGGCAGTTGGTTGCCGTGGCTCATCCTAGAATAAGTGGACAAGAGTAATGCGGAACATGGCTGGCAAGGTGAGAAGGATTTATTTGGTCTGTGGAGGAATGTGTGTGTGTGTGTGAACAGATTGGATCTTCTCTTCAGGAAAATCACTTTGGACCGAAGAGAGAGTGGAGGCAGGCAGACTGCCCCGCCATCCTCTCCAGCAGTTATTGCAGTAATTCGGGCAGGGAGCCTGCCCTGGGGAGGGCCCGAGCTCAGAGGAGAAGAGGGGATGGACAGATAGGAGAGATGCGAACAAAAGAATCTGGTCACAGCTGGGGCTAAAGGAGGCTGGCCCTACAGTGGAGTAAAACACAGCCTAGAGTCAGGAAGGCCTAAATTCAATACTTGCTTCACGTGCTTCCCAGCTTTGTGACCTTGGGCAAGTCACTTAACTTCTGCCTGTCTCCGTTTCCTCATCTCTAAAACGGGGGTGGCAATCAGAATACTTATCTCTTCTGGTTGTTTTGAGGGCCGAATGAGATACCAATTGTACAGCTTGGGAACAGGACATAAAAGTTAGTATTAGCCCAGGACACTGGGAGGTTGGTGGTGTTTCCTCCTGGGCCTACCTATGGTTAAGAAATTATGAGAGAGGGCAAACCCGAACAAACCAAAATGGCGTTTCTACGCTATCTGGAAGTTTGCAAAAGCCTCGGCAGGAGAGTTCTTTGTCCCTTTTTGGGTCGCGGCCCCTCGGGCCGGCCAGGGCAGTCCTGAGACTCACCCAAGTGCTTGCAGAGGAAAGGCATGCTACTGAAGTACACACGACTACAAGGTTTTTTGTTTAGACTCCCATTAGGGGGCAACTAGGTGGTTTGGGGAAGAGAGTGCCAGGCCCCGAGTTGGGAGGCCCTGGCTTAGAATCTGCTCTTAGATACTGCCTCGCTATGTAACCCTGGCCAAGGCTCTTCAGCCCAGTCGCCCAACCCTGGAGGGAGACTGAGCTTTGTTCACCTTTTGAATATGGAAATATGTGTCCTATGACGGCACACGGATAGTCTATGATCCATTATCTGCTATTTGGGGGGGAGAGACGGGAGACAGAGAGAAAGAACACAGAGCGCAAACCCTAGAAAATAACGAATAAAGATTGTATTGATGGTAAAAAAGGCTTGAAACAAAATCTACGTTTTAAAATGTTTACTTTTTTTTAAAAGCTTTTAAATCCAATTTAAGTTAAATCAATTTTAAAATCTCACATTTTCTTTTATTTATTTTGGGGGGCATTTTACAGTCTTTCTTATATTAAAGGCTAACTCCAGTGAACACACCCAGCTTCCCGAGTTTCTTCTCCTCCAGTGTGGAATCATACTGTGAGGATTTTATTTTAATTGTTTTAATATGTACCCTCACCTTCCCTCTTGGAATCAATACTGTGTATTGGCTCCAAGGCAGAAGAGCGGTAAGGGTGAGCAATGGGGGTCAAGTGACTTGCCCAGGGTCACACGGCTGGGAAGTGTCTGAGGTCAGATTTGAACCTAGGACCTCCCGTCTCTAGGCCTGACTCTCCATCCACTGAGCTACCCAGCTGCCCCCTACATTTTTTTTAATTTTAATTTTTTTTTAAACCTTCCCTTCCCTCTTGGAGTCAATACTGTGTATTGGCTCCAAGGCAGAAGAGCAGTAAGGGTGGGCAATGGGGGTCAAGTGACTTGCCCAGGGTCACCCAGCTGGGAAGGGTCCAAGGCCAGATTGGAACCTGGGACTTCCCATCTCTAGGCCTGGCTCTCGCTCTCAATCCATTGAGCTACCCAGCTGCCCCCTACATTTTTAAAAAAAATTTTATTTTTTTAAACCTCACTTTCCCTCTTGGAGTCAATACTGTGTATTGGCTCCAAGGCTGAAGAGTGGTAAGGGTAGGCAATGGGGGTCAAGGGACTTGCCCAGGGTCACCCAGCTGGGAAGGGTCCGAGGCCAGATTGGAACCTGGGACTTCCCATCTCTAGGCCTGGCTCTCGCTCTCAATCCACTGAGCTACCCAGCTGCCCCCTACATTTTTTAAAATAGGCAATGGGGTTTAAGTGACTTGCCCAGGGTCACCCAGCTGGAAAGTTTCTGAGGTCGGATTTGAACCCAGGACCTCCTGTCTCTAGGCCTGACTCTCAATCCACTGAGCTACCCAGCTGCCCCCCACTGTGAGTATTTTAATGAGGCCAATTTCTCTTTGTTCTTTTCTTTTCCTTTTTTTTTTAGTTTTATCTTTTAAAAATGTTAATAACAAATTTACACCTAAGTTTTCCAAGTTTATATGATTCATGTTATCTCCCTCCCTCCTCCCAGAGCTGATAAGCAATTCAGTCTGGGTCGTACCTGTATTATCGCTCAAAACAGATCTCCATCTAATTTGTTTTTGTAAATGACTATTACAAATCTTATAAAACCCAAACTCCAAATCACATATCCAAATAAACAAGTGATGAATCACATATTTGCGTTTGCATTTCTACTCCAGCAGGTGCTTCTCTGGAGGTGGAAAGTCCCTAAGAATTGTCCTCAATCACTGTACGGCTCTTAGTAGCAGAGTCTGTCACGTTTGATTATTTCACAGTATTTCAGTTACTCTGAGTAATGATCTCCCGGTTCTGCCTATTTCACTCCGCACCAGTTCACATAGCTCTTCCCAGCTCTTTCTCAAATCGGCCTGTTCATCACTCCTTAAACCGCACTTTGTTTAGCAATTCCACAATCGAGGGCCGTCCCTTTAGTTGCCAATTTTTTTTTTTTTGCCACCACAAAAAGCACAACTATAAGAAATGTCTGTACGAACTTGTCCTTTCTCATTTTTTTTTACTCTGGGATACAGCCCGAGTAGTGGACCGGAGTGCTAGATCAAAACTCAGGCATTCTTTTATAAGCCTTTGGGCCTCATTCCAGATCACCCTCCAGAAGGGTCAAATCAAATCGGAGTTGTTTTAATTGGCATTTCTCTAACCAGGAGGAATTTAGACATAGAATCTAACATTTTAATTAAAAAACTCAATCTTTAAAATAATTTTTCCAGTGAAAATTTCCCCCATCGTTTTAGAAATGAAAATCTTTCCATTTTCATCGTTAAGGCTTTGTGTTACATTCTCCTAATCAAATGTGACATTTTTAAAAACTCAAATTTATCTTTAAAATTAATTTAAAACATTTTAAGGGAGCATTTCATTAAAATCAGGAGATTAAAATATGGATTAATCACTAAATGAAAAACGAATTCATTTTACTTTTAAATGTTTAATTGATCCTTTCAGTGTAAAAAGAATGCCTCTATTTTTAAGCCCAGGCCCTCCCTCTCTAGGCTGCCCCCCAAAATAATCTGTTTTAAACATAACTTTCCATTAAGCATCTTAAAAGATTCCTTTTTAAAAAGTCTCGCTCTAAACATTTGGTTATAATTTTAAAAACATTTCAAAAGAATTTTTCAGCCATGAGGAGCCGCCCCCCCCCCCACCCCAGTGCCTTCAACTGAGCAGAGGAGGAAGCCATTTTGTTTCTGGGCGGGGCCTGAGGGGTTGCTCCCTCTCCAAAATGGACTCCAACCACAGAGTCACATGACCTGGGATAGCCCAAGAGGGTTTTCAGCCAAGTTACTTTTTAGAGGCAGCTCCAGGCAGCTGGCCACAAAGCCTGTTTCAAAGAAAGTAGGGGGGCAGCTGGGACTGAGGCAGGCCCAGAGAGGCCAGTCCCTGGCTTCCCCTGCCCCCCTGGGCCAGCCCCCAGCCCTGATTGTATTGAAAAGCAGAGTAAAGAACGAGGCCAAGGCCAGGGGCCCCCCCAGGCCCTGAGCCCCCCCCAGCGCACCCCACTTACCTTGAATTTGGGGGGAGGCCACCAGGATCTCCGAGTCAGAGGACGAGGTCACCGTGATGAGCTCCACTGATGTCGGGGTGCTGATGACGGGCTCCAGGGCCGGGCCCCCCGCGGCGCCCCCGCAGTCCGGGGGCGGGGGGGAGCTGGCCTCGCAGATGCAGGGCCAAGCCCAGGTCCCCTCACACAGGGGCTGCTCCTCCTCGGAGCTCCCCAGGCCTGCGGGGCGCAGTGGTTCTGCCATGGCCCACAGAGGAGCTCAGATGCAAACCTGCTCACAGCTCTGCAGTCTGGCCAGAAAGGATGGCTCAGAGGCAAGGCAGTTGCCTTTTATTGGATATTGAAAGCCCACCCTGGCCTCGCCCTGCTCAGATCCTCCCTCCAGGACTTTCCTACCTCTTCCATTTTCCTGGCAAAGGGGTGTTTGGGTGGGGCAGGGAGTCTGCAGGGCTGTCAGGGGAGCCCCTTTCCCCCCGAGTGTCCCCTCTGGCCTTCTCAGCCTGCTTTCTGGGCTCCCCGGCAAAAGGCCTTCGCCTCCTCTTATGGGTGGCTCTGACTTTTACTGTCATTTGCTGCCACTTTGCAGTGTAATCTCTCCCCCTCCCCAGGCCAGCCAGTGATATGATGAAGCCTGCACACAGTAGGATACAATATAGATGTTTCTCCCTCCGTCAGGTGGTGAAAAAGAGATACATATTGCCTGCAGGGCAGAAAAACTCAAGAATTAGAAAGTGCAGAAAATGAGCTGCTTCACTGTACTGGGTCAGCGGACTTGGGGAGCAGGCCCCCCTCCCCCTCCCCAATTGGCCATCCGGCAGTGCTTCCATGGCTCTCGCCACCACCGTCCCAATTCCACCGGCTTCCCTTAGCAGCATTTCCTCCAGGCCCTTCTTGGGCGCCGTTTGCGATGGTATAATAGTTGTTCCCTTCAGCTCGTTCAGCCACCCTGCGGGGAATGAACACCTGCGCCGAGCCGCTACTGTACATACTTTTTGTACAGGCCGCTCCTTTCTCCTGGGGCCGAGGCCTTAGCCAACGGGCCGGGCCGGGCCACTGCTCAGTCAGAGGGGCCCTTTCTTTGGCCAAGGCTCCGAAGCACTCTCCCGAACGTCTGGAGCAGTTCACAGATCCACCCACAGTGTATTAGTGGCCCAATTTCCCAGCATCCCCTCTTAGCCCCATCGATTGTTTCCCTTTTTGGCCCTATGGGCCAGTCCGATAGCTGGGAGAGGGATTTGTATTTTTTGCATTTTTCTAATCAATAATTATTTGCAGCATTTTTTCACATGACTAAAGATAGATCCGTTTTCTTCAGCTGAGAACTGCCCACTCGTACCCTTGGACCCCTCTGTCGGTTGGGAGGAGATGCTTTGTACCTTATACACTGAACTCGCTTGGGAGCAGCTCAGTGGATGGAGAGCCAGGCCGGGAGACCGGAGGTCCTGGATTCAAGTGTGACCTCGGACACTTCCCAGCTGGGTGACCCTGGGCGAGTCACTTAACTAAGCCCATTGCCTAGCCCTTACCGCTCTTCTGCCTTAGAAGCAATATGTGGTATTGATTCTAAGACAGAAGGTGAGGGTTTTTATAAAAAAAAAGTGTATTGTTGTAATCTGGAAAAAAGAGAAGAGAGACAAGGAGAGGGGAGACAGAGAGAGGAGACGTAATGAAGAGATCAAGAGAGAAAGAGGAGAGACAGAGATAAAAAGGAAAAGCGAGCAAAGATGGAGAGATCCAGAAGAGACGGGGAGACGAGGAGCATAGAGTTAGAGCTTTCCTTTCTACTGAGCCTCTTCCTCCTTTATTGACTTGACACCCTTCCTTTCTGTCTTATTAGTAAGAATTACAAAACACAAATAAAATACATTGAACTCACTTCCTGCCTGTCAACAGGAAAATGAGAAAAGGTGGCCTTTTTATGACACAAGTAGCCGCCCCGCCCCAAATTGAAGCCCTCCCTCCCGTAAGAGGGAATCCCTTTCCTGCTTCCCTGGAAAACCCAAGCCACTGCAGAAGGGCATCCGCTGTTAGGAACTTTCTCCCAGCATTCCGCCTGTTAGCTTCTCCTTCCCCCGCTCATCCTGGCTCTTCTCACTGGAGGCCCGGCAGAGAAAGGCCGACCCAATGGGACGGACGCAGCTATTCCCAGCAGTCCAGTGGTCCGGGACAATCCTGAGGGACTTCCGACAAAGAGTGCTCTCTGGGTGGGGGCAGGAACGCAGGGGAAAGCGTGCAATTTACCGTCGGGCTATTTGGGTCTAAGTTTGAGGCTTTGGGTTCTAGAAGATCAGTCACTTACAGAAACACTGACGAGGGTACCGATTTGCTCCGTTCACGTGCTGGAGCTGAGGGCCTCTGTGGGGAGGGGAAAAAGTGCAAAGCTTTTCCAGGAGTGAAGTAGCCCCGATGCTCCCCACAGAGGACACGCATCGATGGGCACCTCTACTTTCTCCACTCAACATCAACAGGACTTGAAGCTTTCCTCCGCCGTGGCACTGAAGGTTTCTAACACACACACACACACACACACACACACACACACACACACACACACANGGCGGTTACACACACACACACACACACACACACACACACACACACACACACACACACCCGTCATTTGTGCTTCTGTTTTGCTCTCCCAGGAGCACGCAGGGCTGTTATAGTCCTAGGCGGAGGGTGGGGAGACGCCCCCATGGCTGCTTTTCCCCCAGGAGGCCCCTTCTGGCCTCCACTTGCCCCACACCCCTAAGCGCGGTGGCCAAGGGCACAAGAAGCTCCCCGGAAGCGTGGCCCCTGCTCAGGCTCACGGAGCCAAAGGCCAGGCCTCCCCGCTCCCCGCCAACGCCCCCACATTGGTCCCAGGCCTCAGTGTTGCTCCCCCTCAGGAGGGCCCGGATGGTCATCGTGGGAAGGGCCCAGAGCCCAGGGCCAGGAAGAGGTGCGGCAGTGGCGAGGCCTGAGGGGACCTTGCTGAGGTTTCCCTTGTGGCAGAGCTGGCCTGGGGCCTCCAGAAAAGCCAAGGAAAGAGGCAGGGGGAGAGGACGGGTGTTGGGGGGGGGAGGGAGGCAGACCCTTGAGATGAAAGGGAGGAGGCCACCCCAAGGTACCACTTGGCTGGAGGCCATGCCCCCCGCCCACAGGCTGGCTCCCTGAGGCCAAGCCCCCGATCCCCTGCCTGCTTAGGGCTTTACCCAAGAGGGTCTGGGTCTGGGCAGGGTGACTGGGTGGGAGGGGTGGGAGTCTTTCCAAGACACTGAGGCCACCACCCAGGCTACATGGGCTCCCCTGGCCCCGGGGGGCTCTGCTGCTCTGCTCCTCTGCTCTGCTCTGCTCTGCTCTGCTGGGGCCTCGAGGATGGGAACTCGCAGCACCTCAGGGTTTCCCTTCCCCTCCCCAGCCCAGCAGCCCCCCCTTGAAAGAACCAAACCAAACCAAAAGAGCAATTTGCAATTTTTAATGCTCAACTGAAAAAAAGTGTCAAAGAGAGAAAAAGCCAAACTAGGGAGGTTTTACTCTATCTCCTGGGAGATGGCAGGAAGTGGGAAAGCATGAAGGAGACGGGAGCAAAGGAGCCTGGAGAGGCTAAGTATGAGGCCGCAGGAGCAGGTGCTCCGAGATCCCGAGGGAGAGGACCTGGGGGGGCTGTCCCGAGGATGAGGCCCCAGGAGGGGTCGGGTAGTGGGGAGTGCCGCCCGCCCTGGCTGCCGTTTCTGCTGCTCTCGGGCTCCTCCAGGGCTGCTGTTCCATCATCCTCGAGCTAGCCCAGCTGGTCCTTGCTGCCTGGATCTTCAGGGTCCTCTTCCTTCTCCAGGCTGACCCCTCTTAAGCG
>NW_025390961.1:0-5075 GCF_016433145.1 Gracilinanus agilis | reverse complement strand
GAGAGAGAGAGAGAGAGAGAGAGAGAGAGAGAGAGAGAGAGAGATGACTGCTGACAGAAGGACAAGCACAAATCATGCTCTGGCTTATCAGAAGACACAGACCTTGAAAAAGTTACTTGGACAATGCAAAGCCAAGACTAAGGTAAAATGGCTATTCAGGAGTCTTGCGAAATGTTTCCTGTTTTGAGGTGGTCTCAACCTTACCAGAGAGTATAATAGAAGTTGTGGGCTGGCTAGTACTGCTTAATGTTCTGATCCTTTGAGTTTTTTGTGTTTTAAGCAGTTTTTATGTGTGTGGGAAATAAAGAGCTGTCCTACATACCTGATTTACTTTGTGCTTTGAATGCCTCTCTAGAAGGAACTCTATTAATCCCTTTAGTGGGAGGAGACCCTAGATATGAGTCAAACTTAATATTTAATAAATTCCTCCCAGAGTTGTTTTTTGTTTTGTTTTATTTGGGGGGAGGAGGGAGGGACAATGATCCAGAAACAATGAGAGTCTGACTCCTACATTTGCCTAGTCCTTACTGCTCTTCTGTCTTTAAGACAGAAGGTATGCATTATAAACAATTTAAGTTTTGATTAATGTACAACTCTTTGTGACCCCATTTGAGGTTTTCTTAGCAAAGATACTAGAGTGGTTTGCCACTTCCTTCTCCAGATCATTTTACAGATGAGGAAACTGAGACCAAGAGGGTTAAGTGATTTGCCTAGGGTCACAAAGCTTTTATGTGTCCGAGCCTACATTTGAACTCAGGAAGGTCACTCTTCCTGACTCCAGACCCAGCACTTGATCCATTGTGCCACCCGGCTGCCCAATTAAATTTTATCATTGCTAATATGGCAGTGATCATTTCTCATTTGCTGTCAATAATGTGGGTCCCCTCCCCTGGAAGTTCACAGCATAGATGAAGAAGAATAAAGGAAGCCATCTGGAAAAGGTTGCTTTACAGTAGTTTTTGCAGTAGCAAAGAACCAGAAAGTGGGTGCCCACCAACTGGGGAAGAATTCATCATTCAGCACTACATTCACATAATGGCATATTATTGCTTTTTAAGAATGGAGGGCGGCTAAGTAGCTCAGTAGATTAAAAGCCAGACCTAGAGAAGGAAGGTTCTAGGTTCAAATTTGGTCTCAGACACTTCCCAGCTGGGTGATCCTAGGCAAGTCACTTCACACCGCCCCCCTCCTTGCTTCGCCCTTATGGCTCTTCTGCCTTGGAACCAAAAATAGTATTGACTCTAAGATGGAAGGTAAAGGTGAGAGAGGAAGACAGGGAGAGGGAGACAGAGAGAGGTAGAAAGGGAAGGAGGGAAGGAGAGAGAGAGAGGAAGAGAGAAAGGAAAGGAGAGAGGGAGGGAGAGAGAGGNAGGAAAGGAGAGAGGGAGGGAGAGAGAGGTAGAAAGGGAAGGAGGGAGGGAAAGAGAGAGGAAAGGAGGGAGGGAGGGAGAGAGATGAGGGAGAGAGAGAGAGGTAGAAAGGGAAGGAGGGAGGGAAAGAGAGAAGAAAGGAGGGAGGGAGGGAGAGAGAGGGGAGAGAGAGAGAGAAAGAGAGAGAGAGACAGAGAGAGACAGAGAGAGAGAGAGAGAGAGAGAGAGAGAGAGAGAGAGAAGAAGAAACGACAATGTAAAGAATTCCAAATAAGCAGAATGAAAATGATGGGCACGATAACCCCAGTTATGTAAAGGAAAATGACAGTCAGAACCCAATTCAGTGGTTAATCAGGACTGATGATGCCAAGAGGTAGTAGATGGAAGGTTCAGAATGAGACACGCATCTTAAGCCACAGCTAAAGCATCTGTTAGTTTTGCTTGACTGTGTTTATTGCTACACGGTAGGTTTTTAGTGGGGGAAGTCATTGAAAAGTCACAATAATGTTAAAAAAAGAAAAAGAAGAGAAAATTTTTAAAGAATATCAATAAAACATTAAAAAATAAATAAAGTCCACTTAATACGTCCCTCCTCTTGGCCTCAAGTTCCAAAACCACGTTCCATATCCAATCCCTTCCCCTCGCTCCCACACTCACTGCCTTGAGTCAGGTCATGCTATAAATATCGCTCGCTGTCCTGGTTGAATATGTTCTTCCTGGCTGATTGCTCTGAGCGTATGTGAGAGAGAGGGCAGAGGCCGGGGGACTGTGCATATAGCCCCACAGAGCTCGGGGCCTGCAGGGAGACAGAGAGGCCCTTTGATTCAGCCCTGCTGTCTGCAGAGCCCTTCGTCTCTCAGGCTCTCGCTCTTGGGCCAAGAGAATCGCCCTTTCTCAGATGGTCAGGCCACAAGCTGGTCTAGCAGAGGCTCTTTGCCAGAAACCCCGGGAAGTCCAGACTTTGGCAGGTGAGTTCTGGGTCCCCTCTGCAGTCTTCTCCGCCGTCCGCCCTGTTTGGGGCGGCCCCCATATTGGTTCACCACTTCAGCAGATTGAGAAGTGTGCTGTCATCGCTTCCCAGTCTCTCTACACATACGGCTCAGGCCAACCAACCAAATCCCTTCTCCCTTCTCTTCCGAATCCCACCTCCTCCCAGCCCACCCTTAGGCCTCCCATCTGCTACCCCCAGAACAATCTCAGCTCCTTCCTTCCAGATCTCGAGGATTCAGATAAATAAGACTGTGAGCGAATGGGATTCTAGGATAACAATAACAACCCGTCTCTCTTCTTGCCTCCATCTCTTGGAATGCCTTGTTCTCTTTCGAGCATCGCCTCTCCTGGTCCCTTCCCTTTCCAGGGCTGTCCCCTATAACTCTGTGTTTATTTTATATTTATTTTGCCCGTAATTACTGTGTCGATTGTCATCCTTTCCCTACCCCACTACCATTCCCCTTAGATAATCTAAGCTCCTTGAGGTCAGGTATTATTTAATTATGGCACACAGAAGTCACTTAATATATGTTTGTTGAATTGAACTGATATTTTATCATGTTTTACTCTATCGGCTAGATGGTTCAACTCTTATTATCTTCATTTTATGGATGAGGAAAATGAGGCTAAGAAAGCTGAAGGGTTATGTGTTGGAATAGGGTCTTAAACTCTTCCTGATGCAGAGACCTTTCTATAGTCTTTCTTTTTAAACCCTTACCTTCCATCTTAGAATCAAGGTGGAAAAGTGGTAAGGGCCAGGCAATGGGGGTGAAGTGACTTGCCCAGGGTCACCCAGCTGGGAAGTGTCTGAGGTCAGATTTGAACCCAGGATCTCCCATCTCAAGGCCTGGCTCTCAATCCACTGAGCCACCCAGCTGCCCCCTCTATTTAATTATTTATTTATTTATTCATTCATTCATCCATTTATTCATTTATTTATTTGATTGCTTATTTGTTTATGTATTTAGTCTTGCTTACAGAAATGTTAGGCAATGACTGCCAGATCCCAAGAGGCCAAGATGTTAGTCAATGTCAAAAAGTGTTAGGCCATCAGATCTCCTTCCTACAATAGCCACAAATGTCAGATGTTTCCAATTGGTCATTCAGGGTACAAAAAATGGAGATATAAGAAAGTAGGCCCAGGGAATCCCCCATACCCCAATATAGAAAGTTTCCTGAGCTGGAATTTTCCACGGGGATCACTGGAAAGAATTAGAGGGAACTTTCCCCTTTCTTTTCTGTCTGATCTGTTTTTCCCTTTTCCTCTGCTGGTGTCTTTTTAGGCTCACAACCCTGGGTCAGTCATATAGACTACAAAACTGTGACTGTGAGGTTCTAGGGGCAGTGTAGGCTGGGAGTGGAAAGGACACTGGTCTGATATCTTAATATCATTCCCCTGTTCTCCCACTGACCCGAATCTCCAGAAACCTGCTTTTCTTCTTCATCTCCTTTTTGCCAGTTTGCAAAGTTTTTCTAAGGGTTAAGCCTTTTGGCCTCTAGCAGCTGCAGTCTGATACAGTCTCATCACTATCAAGTCACTCCTCAGCTCTGGCCTTTATTGTCTCCATTTCCATAATCACCCAAATTAGATTAGAAACACCTGAAGGGCAGGAAAAGCACAAGCCTTTAAACATCCAGTCTGGCTAGATCCCCTTCCCAGCAAGACACTCCCTAAATCCTGTTGAGTGAATGAGAGAATGCTTAGAATCTTTCAACTTAAACTCAATTTAAGCACCTTTATCCAGGGCCTACCGTGTGCTAGGCATCAAGCTGTATGTTACTCTACATCAATTGTGTCTACTCTTTGTGACCCTAGTTGGATTTTTCCTGGCAAAGATATTGGAATGGTTTGCCACTTCCTTTTCTAGCTCATCTGACAGTTGAGGAAACTGAGGCAAATAGAATGAAGTGACTTATCCAGGGTCACACAGCTCTTAAATATCTAAAGCTTGACTTGAACTTCCGGACTCCAGGCTGGGCACTCTATCCATTGTGCCACCTAGCAGCCCAAGCATCAAACCAGGCACTGGGAAAACAAAGGCAAAACAAAACAACTGCTGCCTGCAAGGGGTTATTATTCTACTGGAGAGAAAATAGCATGTACCCAGAACAATATGTATGAAACAAATGCAGAATTAATGTAAAGTAATTTGTCTGGAGGAGGAGAGCCTAGCACTTGGGTGGTGGGAGAAGGAATGCATTAAATATAGTAGAGATTTGTGGTTTCATATGAAACTTTTTCCATTCTTTGTGTAGGGAACTGTTTGTGTTAGTTGATATTGGTCAAGTTTATAATAATAAATTTAAATTTATAATAATTTATATTATATATTATGTTTATATACTAAATTTATAATAACAATTTATAATAATAAACTTAAAATAATAATTGTTGTGTGGTTTTTTTTTTACCTGTGATGGGGTGGAGCATCAGGAAATGCCTCTTGTAGGAGGTAGCGCCTGAGATGTATAACCAGCCTGGCCATTCTCTGTTCCATGAAGCCCTGGATTCAGACCAATTCCTTCCATAGTTAAGCTTCTCGCAGCTAGATTTTATATAGGATCAAAGGACTTAGTTGGAAGCAAACTTAGTGATCATTCCTCCCAAGACCTCTCATTTTGCAGGTGGGGAAACTGAGGCCCAGAGAGGTTAAAGTAGTTACTAGTTACGGTTAAGGCTTAATCCAGATCACAAAGGTAGTAAGTATCAGGGCC
>NW_025390960.1:0-7077 GCF_016433145.1 Gracilinanus agilis | reverse complement strand
TTTGATGGGTTTATTTTTCCCCCACTTCCTTCACTCCATCCATAGCTCCTGCCTCTCATCTCAAGCCTCTGGGAATTCTGTGGGAGACATTGTTTTTTTTCATCAGATTGACATGCCAATATATTCATTCATGGACCACAATATGTTTAGTCATTCCTCGATCAATGAATGTTTATTCTGTCTTTAGTTAGATGAGACCAAAGTGCTGCGATGATGTCTACAGTCTTTATTTCTATCTCTGACGTCCGTGAAGTATATATGCCTAGCAGGTGTAAGCAATTTTCTTAGCATGATTTTTAACTGCCTTCAGGAATGGTTAAACTGGGGAGCAGCTGGGTGGCTCAGTGGATCTGAAAATAGAAGGTCCTGGGCCCAAATCTGGCCTTAAGACACTTCCTAGTTGTGGGACCCTGGCCAAATCATTTAACTCCCACTGCCTAGTCCTACTGCTCTTCTGCTTTTGGAACCAATATGGAATATCGATTCTAAGACAGAAGGTATGGGTTTAAAAAAAAAAACAAACCAATTCACAACTCCACAAAGAGGTTAAGTGTTCTGATTCTTCCAAAATTCCCTTATGTCTCTTCCCTTTTTTTTTTTTTTTAAAACAGCAGATTGAGAGCTGGAGCTGGAGTATTTGTGGATGCAGATCTGTTCTTACCAGCTGTATGATTCTGGGGGAAATTCTATTTGCCTCAGTTTCCTCATCTGTAAAATGAGCTGGAGAAAGAAATGGAAAAACTTTAACTTTCATCAGGCATAAGATATTGATAATTGAAAGCCCTTGGTACCATATTGGATTTGAGAGAGAGAGAGAGAGAGAGAGAGAGAGGGGGGGGGGGGGGGGGCGCAGGCCAAGGATGACACTTAACACACTCAGTAAATGACTTATTTTTCTTTTTTTTCTTGTTGTTTGAGAATGGGTCTCACAGGGACCACTCACAGTCCAGTCAGTCCAGTTTTACTAATGACCTTTACGGGAGCTCTGATCTACCCCTTTTTAAATCTGGGTCAAAGTCACTCCTACTTAGGCAGCCTAGTGTCTCCACCATTTTGGTGCTGAACTTAGTGTTGGACATCCAACTGACGTAGCCTACTTTAGGTCATTAGTACTGACCTAATTCAATCCACTAGCTCAGTAGCGGGGATTACAAGCCTGGCATAGGTGCATGTTTACTGACTAGCCTGGGTCAGAAATTCCAGTTCTCCCACTTACTACGCGTGGTACCCAAAAGAAGTTTCTTAAGTTTCTCTTGGCCTCAGTTCCTCAATTAAATGAAGAGATTGTTCTAGATAGTCCTTAAAATCCCTTCTAGCTCTATATCCAAGGCCCTATAATTAAGGAAACACACTAAACGAAATAGAATTTAAGAGGAAGTGAGTTCAATGGCTAAAAAAGGTATAACAAGGCCCAGTTCTGCTGGTGTGTTTGAATGTAATTGCAGTTGAGGAAATAAAACATCTTATGCTAAGGAATCAGATATTCTAATATCGAGGGAGCAGGGGTTACCTGAGGTCTCTCAGAGATGGAGAAAAGGGAAGAGCAGCCCCAAGAGAAATAAAACCCACTTTCTACCCCTGAAGCTAACAATCTGTGTGATGTCTGCTTGCATCACCCGCCTGTCTGGTTTGGCTTGTGGCCCCTAAAAGTAAGCTTAGTAAATGTATAGCCATCCAAATGGTGCTTCTGATGAGGTAGGACCCATTTTCAAAATTTAAGCATTTTGTTCCAATTAGCCTTGATTGCAGTAATCTTGGGGGGGCGGATTTGGCAGCCAATACATCCCTAAAATGCAGATTTCAGAGCTGTGCAGGGCACAGCAGGTCACTGCCTAGCACTCAGGCATGCCATTCAAATGAAAAAAAGGAGAGGGCCTCCCTTCCTCAGGCTGGCTGGCTCCCAGCAATGCCACCTGTAAAGGACCAGCCAGGCTCTGCTGATTGCTTTTCAGTATGGCCTTTCAGACCTCTTCCATTTAAATTCCTTCCACACACAAACACCAAAAACACCTTGATTAAGCCAACCACCTTTGAAGACTGCTCTCTGGGGGGAAGGAACTGGGATAGAACCGGCTCCCTGAATTCATTAGGCAAAGAAATCTTATCTCCTTTTCCCCTTAGAAACCCAAACTGGAAAGCTTTTCCTCCAGTGATGCTAACCTCTGTTTCCTAATAATATGTCTCCTTCCAGGAGTTCCCACTGATGACAAATGGAAAAAAAAAAAAAAACAAAAGAAAAAGGCAATGCTTGTATTGCTAATCCAGGTGTTACTGGTGGCCATAAAGGCTGAAGGAGAAAAATGAAGCACATATGATTGTGAATCAGAAGAATGGCCTTTAATCTCTGAGGCCTGGGAGCAACTGGAAGACATGGCTCTTCCATTCACTGAATATTTACGGAATATTAACAGGGACCACACTGTGGGGAATTACAAATGGACCTGGCCTTCAATCTCATAGCAGTGGTCTCTAAACTTTTTTTTTTAATCATGTCCCATCAGTAAAACAATCTTGAGCATGCAATAGATGTATATTTATTTACAAATTTTATGCATATACCATTGCAGACTATGTTCATTCTAAATACACATAATAGAACTGTAAACAGAAAATTAAAGAGAAAATAGGATTTGACAGTAATTTTAAATTTTGTTAACGTTGCAAAAAAGTTTTGCTTCTTCTTAATATATGTATATTCATTTGTGAGTACACATACAGATATATATATTTGGAAGCAATGTTCTTGAATACAATTTTCCAAAACCTTGGTTTGAGATTTATCTAAAGAACTATTTGGCATGCCTAGAGATGGGAGGTCCTAGGTTCAAATCTGACCTCAAGACACTTCCCAGCTGTGTGACCCTGGGCAAGTCACTTCACCCCCATTGCCTACCAAAAAAAGAAAAAAAAAAAAAAAAAAAAAAAAAAGAACCATTTGGAGGTTATGCTAGGAAACTTGAATTGGACTGGGAATGTCCTATTCAGCTATGTTCTGAAGAGTGGGGAAGAGATCCCTCTCTCTCTCTCTCTCTCTCTCTCTCTCTCTCTCTCTCTCTCTCCCCCCTCATTATTTTTTATTATTTATTTATACCTTTCTCACTCTCCCTTCCTTCACTTTCTTTGTTATTCTTTCCCTTTTCATTTTCACTTTTTGTTTCTCTTTCCCTTCTTTTCACTTTTCCCTTTCTTCTTTTTCCCTTCAATTTCTCTTTTGTTTCTCATTCCTTTATTTATCTCTCTCCCCCTACTCTTTTTCTTTCACTTCCTTATCTCTCTCCCCATTATCTTTCTCTCTCTCTCAAAAATCCTTGCATTTGATCTCACAATCAATACTATGTATTGGTTCTAAGGCAAAAGAGCCATAAGAATTAGGCAATAAGGGTTAAATGACTTGCCCAGGGTTACACAGCTAAGAAATATCTGAGGGCAGATATAAACCCAAGACCTTCTATCTCTGGATCTGGCTTTCACCAAGTTACCTAGCTGTCCCCTAGGGGCAGACTATTTCTGCTATAACTTATCTGCAAGTAGTCCATTTGATAGGCAGATTATTTAAACAGACACATACATAAATAGAAGCAGAAATAACTATCTTTGAAAAAGGATATTTGCAAAGGGTGAGGAGATACATAAATAAATTTTTTCAACCTTTAATGATCAGAGCTGAAGAAAGGATGGCCCTTGACTATCACTGTCCCAAGTATAAGGGGGAGATGAATCCCAGTGCATTAATAACACTCTCCCCTGCAAACGTGTCCATGGATATTTTGTATTAGACTTGTCTTTGCTCACATACAATATCACTAGTATCATTATCAGTTCACTCTCATTTTTTATCAATGGGGGTTAGCTAGAAAGGGTCCTAGGACCAGGTTTTATCTTGCTAAAATTCTTTTCCATTGAATGTTTGATGGAATACTACACAGGAAGGCTATAACAATTGTCTTTTTTTTTTTTAAGTTCAATTATTTATTTAATTAGGTGATTTTCCGTGGTTGCATGTTCATGTTCTTTCCCTCTCCTCCAGCAATTCCACTGGGTTTTACATGTGTCATTGATCCAGACCTATTTCCATATGAACACAATTGCTTTTTATATCAGGATATAAATTTGTCCGGGAAAGCTCACTGGAAACATCCTTCAGATGGCTCCAGTAGCAAAACGCAGTGTCAGTGCCATTATCAGAGCATCTTATGTCCACGTGATTTTTCATTAATAATAACAATAACAATACTAACAAAAATGATGATGGTCTCCCCCATGGCCTCATTGCTCATGACTGCGCCATCTGTCAAGGCAAGTGAGGGAAGTAGGGGTGTTGAGCTTGCTCAGATAAGCATTTTCCCCCGAATTCCTGTAGTCCTACCTTTCCTCCTGGCATTAGGAGGGGTGCTGGGCCGGGCTTCACTCCTTCACAGCCATTGTCTTCCAAGGATCCTGCCTCCCGCCTGCCGCCACTGCCCCGATGGGTTATCATACGCTGGCATCAGTGGCCCAGTGGCGAGCTGGCGGGAGAAGGACTCCGACAAGGCTGGCTTTCTCCGGGGCTTCGTCCCTCTGGTTAGCAAGACCTAGAAACAAAGCCGCTGCAACCTAGAAAGTGTTGAGGGTTAGGAAGGGAGGATGAGCCTGGGGGGTGGTACCCCAGAGGGATGCCTCAGACCTCAGCCCCTTTGGAGAGGGTGTTTTCTTACCCTGAACCCCTCTCCCCACAACTGGGAAAATTCCCCCTCTTGCACCCCAAAATGAAGCTCAAACTGCCCCTAAGACGATCATGGAGACAGCCAATCTCCCCATGAAGTAGACAGTAGGGGAGTATAGGACGGTCAAAAGTATCGGGTTTTCAGATTAGTTACTATAACAAGGTAAAACTGAATGGAGTAGGGCATGCAGCCTGTGTGGTGTCCACTGCTATGGATAGAGAAGAGGCACTGGAAAATACGCAGCCCAGGGTGGATGGGATATAATCTATTATAATATATAATATTATGTAATTTATTTACTTATATACAATAATGTTTTATCCAGAAAAGCCTCCCTACAAAGAGTTTACAATCTATGGAGGAAGTAAGATAGGTACATACACAGAGATATGATAAAAAGAAAATCTATAAATGGCACAAGACAGAGATATTTCCAAAGGAACCAGGAGAGTGTGGCTGGGGGAATTCTTAACCTGTTCATGAACTTTTCTTTCTTTTTTTTACATTTGGATCGTCATATCAAGACTTAATTGGCTTCTTTTGTCATTCTATATATTTTAAGTCTTTAAAAACATCCTTCTGGGGGGCAGCTGGGTAGCTCAGTGGATGGAGAGCCAGGCCTAGAGGTCCTGGATTCAAATCTGGCCTCAGACACTTCCTAGCTGTGTGGCCCTCGGCAAGTCACTTAATTCTCACTGCCTAGCCCTTATCACTCTTCTGCTTTAGAACCAATACACAGTATCAATTCTAGGAGGGAAGGTAAAAGTTTTGTTGTTGTTGTTGTTGTTGTTGTTGTTGTTGTTGTTGTTGTTGTTGTTGTTGNTTGTTGTTGTTGTTGTTGTTGTTGTTGTTGTTGTTGTTGTTGTTGTTGTTGTTGCCGCCAGTCTTAGGGATTTGTATTTTATCCTGTTACAATTAAAATTCTCTGGAGACTGTATTTATTAAATAACAGTACTGATTCTAAGATGGAAGGTAAGGGTTTTAAACAAACAAAAACAAACAAAAACAAAAACCAATTCTGAGAAAGGGTCCATGGGCTTCATATGTTAATAACTAAAATCAGTTGGTTTCTTTAACTATCTCATATATTTTATGCCTTTAAAAACATCATTCTGGGTGGCTCAGTAGATTGAGTGCCAGGTCTTGGGTTCAATCTGAACTCAGATACTTCCTAAGTGTGAGACCCTGGGCAAGTCACTTAACCCCCATTGTCTAGCCCTTACCACTCTTCTGCCTTGGAACCAATATCAGGATGATTCAAAGATGAAAGGGAAGGGTTAAAAACAAAAGAGAAACATCATTCTGAGAAGGAGTCCACCAGTAACTCTTGTTAAGAATAATTGACTTTGTGGGCCAACCCATATATTTTATGCCTTTAAAAACATCATCCTGGGAAGAGTCTCATTGACTTCACCAGATTAAGGAAAATGTCCATGGCACAAAAGAAAAAGAAAAAAAAAAAAAAAAAAAAAAAAAGACTTGCTTCAAAAAAAAGAGAAAAATCACTTTTTAGATAGTGGAAGGTCCCAGGACGACCAATATTCAGGACTCCATGCAGATTAGGTGAACTTTATTTAAATCCCAGCTCAGGGACTCTCTGTTCTACACCCTATTGTCCACTCCAGGTAACCACATCAGTTCCCAAGGACTTAAAAGTATCCACTCTAGGCAAATGAGTCTTAAAAGTATCCACTCTAGGCAAAATGAGTTTTATACATCCAGCCCTAGTCTGTCCCTGGAGCTTCAGTCCTTCATCACCAGCCATCTGCTGGCCATTTCAAATTCCAGAGTGCCAGTGGATAAACCTTGCAAAGCACATCTCAAATTCAACATGCTGCAAACTGTATCTGCTCTCTATTCCCCTCAATTCGGCATTCTTCCAAAGTCTGCCATTTCTGATCATCCATGTTCTCTCTCCACATTTCTCTTCACCTTCCATACTTAGAATTCTCTACTATAAAGATAGGATAGTCATTCTGACTCGAGTAATAATTACATCCCTCAAATTTAGTCCAATCCTTTAATTTGTATCCTTTATGCCACTCACACTGACCAGAGAGAAAGTTTCTACGCTGCCAAGACTCAGCTCAAAAATGAACTTCTAATATTTTCAAATCCTTCTGTCCAAAGCACCTTATATTGAACAATTTTTGTATTTATTTCCTTTGTACTTATTTTCACATACATTATCCATTTATATTCATTCTTAAAATTAACATATCATAAAACAAAACACTCCATCACATATTATACACATATGATATAATATATAATGTAATGTACACATCACACAATAATGCTATATAATGCATAAAATTACACAATGTGTATAATTATATAATATAATATATGGGTATATAGCATAGATTATATT
>NW_025390959.1:0-4020 GCF_016433145.1 Gracilinanus agilis | reverse complement strand
AAGAAAGGAAGAAAGAAGAAAGAAAGAAAGAAAGAAAGAAAGAAAGAAAGAAAGAAAGAAAGNAGAAAGAAAGAAAGAAAGAAAGAAAGAAAGAAAGAAAGAAAGAAAGAAAGAAAGAAAAGGACTAAGCTTGCAGTGAAGCAAACCATAGCAAACTTCCATAGGCACACCAACAGAAAGTGGGTGCATGTCAATATATGTAGAAGGGCCTTCCAGGTAATCAGAGTCCTTAGAGCTACTGAACCTCTTAGAGATCTTACCTGGCCTTCAGCTGTTCCTCCTGCTATTACAACAAACTCTGAAAACCAAAGACCAGTCTACAAAATAACCCAGAAGCCTAGCTACTGTGATAATGAGATTAAACCTACCCTGCCCATTTTTAGATTTAATCACCAATGGTGTAAACACCACCACTTAATTCACAAGTGGGGAAGTCTATAACCCATGTGTGCGAAAGTGGGTGATGAATCAGAATTGACTGACTGCCCCATGGGCAGTCCTAAGCAAAGCGTCTGTTGTGATTGGACATGTAAACTACAAGGAAGGCACAGGAAGTGATGCAAAAGAAACACCTTTAAAAGGGAGTGACAACTTCCTGTAAGGCAGTTCTTGTTCAGTTTTTGGAGGTGAAGTTTGAGTGGGTGTTCTGCTCTTCTCTATTTCTTGTTCTTTTCTTGGACCTGGAGGAGCTCTGACTGAGACCTTGGGCTTGGTGAGACTGTTCTTAAATCTCTCCTTTAGAATTACATGTGGTGAGTGTAAAGATTGATCCTTCCTGGATTTCTCTGAAGGAACCCTCCTTTCAAGAGAGGCTTCATGACTGAAGCTTTTGCTTCATTCATCCTTAGCCTTTGGTCTAAGGCTGAGCTTTCTTTGACTGAGGACTAATTAAGCCTACCTAGGTTGAGCCAGGGGCTGGAGCAAATTACTTAGTGTGTTAGGTTAATTATCTTACCTTATCCTCTCTCTGGTTTTCTTACTTTCACACTCTTCTCATTTGTAAATAAACTACGACAAAAGTCACTTTGACTTGAGGTTTTTTTAAATTAGGAATTGATATTTATTCAATTCCTTGGCAACTACTCCTTTAAATATTAATATCCAACCAAAACCCATTTTTCCCCTTTACACTACCTCTGGTTTTACTCTTTGGCTTTGGGCAACTGCAAAAGGAGAGAGAGGTTATTGCCAAGAGTAAGATTATTGATATTTTTTTTTGGATTATAATTCTTTTTTAAAATTTTAAAAATTTTAAATCTTTTCCATGGTTACATGATTTATGTTTTCTCTCTCCCCTCATCTCAAACCCTTCTCAGAGTTGACAATCAATTCTACTGGGTTATACATATATATGTATGTATAAGCACTCAAACCCATATTATTCATATTATTTCATATTATTCATTTTTGTAAAATAGCAATCCTTTAAAACCAAAATTTCAAGTCATATACCCATATAAACAAGTGATAAATCATATGTTTTCTTCTGGATTTCCACTCTCATAGTTCTTTCTTCAGATGTGGATAGTGTTCTTTCTCATAAATCCCTCAGGATTGTCCTGGATCATTGCATTGCTATTAGTAGCAAAGTCTGTTATATTTGATTGTCCCACAATGTTTCAGTTTCTGTGTACAATGTTCTCCTGGTGCTGTTCCTTTCACTCCACATCAGTTCAGGGAGAACTTTCCAGATTTTATAGAAATCCATCAATGCATTATTCCTTATGGTACAATAGTATTCCATCACCATCATATACCACAATTTGTTCAGCCATTCCCAATCAATGGATACTCCCTCATTTTCCAATTTTTTGCTACCACAAAGAAAGGCTTTTGATTATTGGTGGTAGCTGCTGTCTTCCTTCCCCAAAGATCAATTGTCCTCCCTCCCAAATAGTACTAAGATCTCCAAAATCAGGCTTAACTCACTTTACATACCACTTATTCTCCAACACATCCTCTGCCTCATTTAAGCCTGTTCCTTCAAATGTCCACACACTTTGTGGTAGTCTTTGGGCAGCTGGGTTGCTCAGTGGATAGAGCACCTAGAATGGAGTCAGGAAGATTCATCTCTAAGTTCAAATCCAGCCTCAGATGCTTACTAGCCATATGACCCTGGGACAAGTCACTTTTCCCTGTTGGCCTCAGTTTCCTCATCTGTAAAATGCACTGGAGAAAGAAATGACAAACCACTCCAATATCTTTGCCAAAAAAACTCAAAACAAGGTCAAAAGATGACTGAGATGACTAAACAACTCAAATGCTTCATAAACACATTTTACTAATTTTCTCATTTTGCCATTCCTTTATCTGAAATGCACTCTCTTTTCTCTCTGCCTATCCAAATCCTAATAATCCTCCACTGTCCCACCCAAGGTTTACTTTTTCCACGAAGTCTCTTCTGACTACTCAAGTTCTCATCCATCTCTCCTCACCCCAAAGACCCACAGCAGTCATAATCATAATTTGCCACATAATTACATGAAACAGGTGGGGTAGTGGGTCAAGCACTAGACCTGGAATCAGACACTTCTTCAGATACTTACTAGCAACAGGACTCTGAGCAAGTCACTTAACCCCTGTTGGCCTTAATTTCCTCATCAATAAAATTGGCATGAAAATAGCATCTACCTCACAGAGTTGAGTCTCAAATGAGATCTAAAGTGCTCTGTGCATTTTAAAGTGTCATAAAATGTTAGCTATCATACATTAAATGTTTATTGTAGATTTGGGAAAATATCCCCTTTTAAAACCACATTTTTTCCCTTCTTCATAAGAAAATTTACATCAGTGTTTCCCTCTTTATCTTTTTTTTTTGTGGAGAGAAATTTTCCACAAATTTTAAGTTGCTGAATTTCAAATAATAACATATGTACACATATAACATGTATTATATAATAAAGTTTGTGTATATGTATATAGTTCTAAGTAATATATCCTTATATTGTTCAGTTCTGGGCCCAGGTACTATTCATTGGCCGCACCTGTTTAATATCTTGAAATAGATAGATATATATATATATAATATACATAATATCTTGAAAACATACAGTCATAAAGACTACATTATCTGTGTTCTATGTATCAGGAGTGTGCTGGAGCCACCAGTTCTAACAACTTTCTTTGAGAGTCAGTTGTTAAATTTTCAGTGTGAACATTTACACCTCAGCAATCAACAATTACTACAAGCCAGGACTTGATTTATTGTTTTCTTGATTGTCTAGACTTAAGAAAGTGTTAATAATGCAGATTAAATTTAGCAGTGTATGCCCAGGCATCCCTCTCTTTGTTAAACTTTTACCAGCACACTCCCTGTATTGCTCTATAAACATTGCTGGGGCTCAGCAGGAGGGCAGTAGAAGGTTCACAGAATGAAGTCATCACCAGACTGGAGGCTAATTAATAATAATAATGGAATTTATATAGTGACATTTACATATATTTATAATAGTGGCATTTATATAGCTTTTTAAGATTTGCAAAATGCTTTACATCCTTTATCTCATATTGGGCACTTGTGCAAAAATACATAAGAGAGACATTGTAATGCAGCAGATATTGCTTCTGAGCCAGAAGGCCCTTCTATGACACACACTAACTGTTTGACCCTGGGCAAATCAATTAATCTCCTTGGGCTTCGATTTGGTCATCTGAAAAATAATGAAATTAAATTAGATGGCCTCTAAGGCCATCTCTAGAACTGTGATTCTATATTCAGAGGGTACCCTGAAGCTGGGCACTATGTCACCAATTAAAGTACAGCTTGGATTGCCCCATAAAGCAACTGGGTCCTTGAATGGTTTATCTATCTGTAAGGTTAATTTTGAGTTATCTAGTATTTATTCTCTTTACATTTAATCTCTATATGTATACTTATATATGCACTTGTCATTCCCATTATAATGTATTCTCCTTGAAGGGTATGGATGGTTTTGTTCTTTGTATTTATATCCCTAGCATTTAAAAAAATGACACATAGAAAGCATTTGATATATTCTTGTTGATTGTTACCAGACAAAA
>NW_025390958.1:0-3199 GCF_016433145.1 Gracilinanus agilis | reverse complement strand
ATATATATACATATACATGTGTACTCATTGTCTCCCTATTAGTATTTAATTTTCTTTTGAATAGAAATAGTTCAATCACTATAACTTCTTTACCTTTGGCTCTTAATATAGGGCCTCTAACAAAGTAGATTCTTAACGAATGCTTGTTGATTGATTGATTTGATCAGAGCATTAGACATGAACTATACCTTGGGCACACATAATTCACCAATCCCAGTTCTTCCGCCTGATTTCAAATCCTAACTTTTACTAGAAGACTTTTGCTATTCCTCTTCATTCTAATTCTTTCTTTCTATTACTTATTCCCTATTTATTCTCTCTGTCTCTACACACACACACACACACACACACACACACACACACACACACACACTCACATTATGTATACATAGCTTTTTACATGTTGTTTACCCTTTAGATTGTGAGCTCCTCAAAGACAAGGACTATTTTTTGCCTATCTTTGTTTCCACTCCCATTAGCCCAGTACCTAACATGTAGTATGCATTCAACAGATGTTTATTTAATGACTATATGTCTCTGAACATATTGTTTTTGTGGGACTCCGTAAAATTGGAAATTTTGACTATATGATCACTAAGATCTCATGCATCTCTACCTTGACTAGATTGGGAACCTATGATGTATTAGTTACCATATTTATCTTGGTAGGGAAGAAAGGCTAGTAGCCAAGAAGTTTAGTTTCATCTATTTGCTCCAAGATTGGAGTCCACAAGGGGATTTTCATAAGACTTTTCTTTCATGGTAAAACATTTATAATAAACAAGGGCCAAAAGACCCTGAATCTGACAAATTTATAGATAAAAAGATCCAGAACAAAATAGATTTATAGATAAAATTAATCATTTAAAGAGCAATTAATGCATATAACTCACTAATTTCTCCTAATACTTAAGAAAGAAAATACTCTACCTGTCACCTTTTATTATATACATATATGTGTATCCAACGTATTACTGTTATTAATTTTATGTATATATACATTTTGAATTTTAATCATTATCCAGTTATATATATATATATATATATATATATATATATATGTGTGTGTGTGTGTGTGTGTGTGTGTGTGTATAAGTTTTTATGATTAAACTGGATTTAAACCAGTGACATAAAGGTGGTCCAAAATTGTTAAAGCAATGTAATTAATGACATTAAAAAAAAACAAAAAACAGGGCCAGCCAGGTGACTCAGTGGTTTGGAAGCCAGGCCTAAAGACAGGAGTTCCTGGGTTCAAATATGACCTAAGAAACTTCCTAACTGTGTGACACTGGGCAAATCATTAACCCTTGCCTATCCCTTACCACTCTTCTGCCTTGGAATCAATATACAGTATTGATTCTAAAACAGAAACTAAAGTTAAAAACAACAACAACACCCTGACAGATATCCTCATATGATGATTCAGAATGTATCATGTAAATTAAGAAAATGCAGTATTCGTTTCAGCTAAATACATAGAACATATATAGAAAAGGAACCTTCTTTAGTTTGTCAGAAGATGTCTAAAAATCAGAGCTACCATTATTTCCAAGATGAAAAACTAAAAACTTTCAAAGCAAATACAGAAGCAAGGGAATATTTCCCTTTTTCATCATTATTTGACTAGATTCTAGAAATACCAATGCTAATGTGACAAGAAAAAAAATTTAAAAGAATTAAAATAGGCAAAGAGGAACCAAATTTACCTTTTAGATAATGACATAATGGATTCCTTAAAAAAATTTTGAGATAGTCAGCAAGCAAATAAAAACAAATAATATAGAGTTTCAGTAATATGGTAGAATGCAAATTAAATCCACAGAAATGGATAGCATTCCTTTATTATAATATCAAGATCCCTGAGCATAAAGAAGGAAATTCACATTCACAATAACTGTAGAATAAATAAAATATCTGAGTCAGTCTACCAAGATACACTCTATGATTATGAAGTTACAATTTAAAATACAGTTTAAATAAAGAGTGACAAATGATTGGATGGATAAATATTACTTTCACTGAGTCCTACCTATTTAATATAAATGGCTATGCCACTGAATTACCTAAATTAATTTACAGATTTATTTCTATACAAATCAAATTATTAGTTTAGAGAAAATAACTAAATTCATTTAGAAAAACAAAAATATATAGAACCCCAAAGGAACTAATGAAAAAAAAATGTTAGAAGGAAGATAACACTGGTAAACACAGATTTATAGAATTAATCATTAAAATGATTTGTTATTTAAGAAGTTCTAAAACAATACAGAAAAGTATGTCAGTGGACAGGACTAGATCAGGAAGAAACCAAAATTTTAAAACTCAGTAACCCAGTGACCTACTCAGCATTAATGTTTGCTAGAACACAAATTAATTGGAGAAAAAAATACACACACATTTAAGAAGAACTTCTGGGACCACTAGAAAGCAGTTTAGCAGAAAATGGGTTTAGAGCAACACCTATACTTTTTTGCCAGAAAGACCTTAAATTTAACTATATAGCTTGAATGTTAAAGATTATATCAATAAAATAATGAGAAAATGAACAGACCTCTCACAGCAATGGGCAGAGGAAAAGACATTAGTCAAATAAAAGATTAAAAAATATAAATTGGAATATTTTGATAATATGGAATTAACTTTTTTTGCAAAAACAAAATTGGGGGAAATTATTGAATCAAGTATCTCTGGTAAGAGTTATGTAAGGAACTAACACAAAAATATGAGGCAGAGTTAGTCTGAGATGTTGAGGTAATTGAAGAATTTGAACAAACAGATCTCCAAAGATTGAATTCTATTGACCATATGAAAGACTGCTCCAAATCACTAATAATAAAAATTCAAAATGACTCTGAGGTTTCAGCTCTTGGGCAGCAGCAGACTGGCAAAGATGACAAAAGATGAATATAATTTATACTGCAGGGGCTCAGGAAAGACATACTCACCATCACAGTGTTAATAGAGTTGTTAACTGGCCCAACTGTTCTAGAAAGTGATTTGGGATTGTGCTACAAAACTTACTAAAATGTCCATATCTTTTGACACAAAAAGAATAGTGTTAGAATCTATGCTTAAATGAGTTCATAGGCAGAAATGAGATTGTACATACATCTAAATATTAAAAGTAGAATGTTTTATTAAAAAATTAGATGCTAATTTGAGTGACTATAAAATAAGCACAATGATATATATAAAC
>NW_025390957.1:0-9433 GCF_016433145.1 Gracilinanus agilis | reverse complement strand
AATAGTTATGATATGCAATATATATTATATAATCTTACTTGGGCCTTTACTCTTGATTCATTGTATATCAGTGGTAAAGTCAAGTCAACAAGTACTTACTTATTAATACTGTTTACAAGAAAGGAAAAATAGGCCCTGCCCTCAAGGACCCCCAAGTCCAATGGGGCAGGCAACCTATAAATAACTATGTGTGTGTGTGTGTGTGTGTGTGTGCGTGCATACATACATATATATGTATATATACATATACATATACACATATATATGTATATCTTTGCTAGCAGTACACTCAGGATCAGATGCTGTTTGGTAACTCCATTGCCTATTCTCACTCTTATGCCATAGTCCACGGGCAGAGAGGAGAACTTTTGGACAAGAGGAAGTGGGAGCCCTGAGAGCCAACTGTGCAGCAACTCCATTGACTATATCCCCTTGTAGGTCACAATTCAAGGGAGGAAAGGGGCGCTTTCAGTTAAGAGATCAGGGATTCTGAATGAATATGATTGTTTCAAGTTCCAAAAGAGAAGGAGCACTTTGGTGGTAGGGAATAGAGTATAGACCAAGAGAACAGTGAGTGACCACACTTCTCCCCAGATCTTGGAAGTACTGAAAACTTCCAAACCCCCAGAATAAGCTCTGAAAACAATAGTGTGAAAAGCCTGAAGCTTAATGGGTCCTCTCCTCCTTCTCCAACTGTGAACAGAGCCCAACATTAACATAAAAGTCCAAATCAAGAAATAGAGTAGAAAAATGAGCAAATAAACAAAATTTTAAAAGGAACCTAATCATAAAAATCCTCTGAGGTGACAAGGAAGCTCAAAATAAATTCAGAAGAAGACAATAAAGTCAAAATGGTTACATGCAAAGCCTCAAATAAAAAATGTGAGTTGGATAAAAGCCAAACAAAATTTCTTGGAAGAGCTAAAAAAATATTTTTTAAGGATCAAAAAAGGCAAAGAAATGAAAGTAAAGAAAGAAAATTATAAAAAGGCAATTAGCAGGAGATGGAGCTAAGATGGCAGAGAAGGTACATGGACCAGCCTGATCTCTGCCAAATTACCCTCCAAACAAATTTGATAGAACGCCTCAAAACAAATTCTAGAGTGGTAGAACCCACAAAAGGACGAGGTGAAACTATTTTTCAGTCCAAGACAACTTAAAAGGTCAGCAGAAGTCTATAGTACTGAAAGGAAAGCTGAGTATAGACCAGAGCACCAAAGCAGGCCCCACCTTGCAAGCCAGCGCAGGCCTTGGAGGTGGCTGAATTAGTAGCAAAGGCTTCTGGAGCTCTCAGCCACAAAAAGTAATGGGGGCAGGGGGTTGGAAAACTGGTTAGAAGATTACAGGAGTCCTTTTCCTGGCTCTGGATGCAGGACTGTGTTGCATTGTCCATACACAGATCCAGGTTGCAATTCCTGGTTGTACAGTCCCTGAGCAAGAAAGAGCACTAGGATATACCAGTGCTTGTGGCCACAGGAGAGCAAGCAATCCTGGTCAGAGTACCAAGGCAGAAAGGAATACTTGTCATCACTCAAAGACCAGAGTACAGGCTGAGACAGTATTAAAAATATATCTTCTTAGATCATACCACCGTAGAAGAACTGAAAACTTCTATCTCTGAAGTATGAAGAATGGTTGAGTGGATCCTAACCAGTTTTTTAAGAAACTGGTTGCATCTGGAACTCATTGTTCTGACCAGACATTATCACTCCCCAACCTTCCTAGCCTTTGACCATTTTGTAAAACAATTTAACCTTCCTGAGTACGCTTCCCTACTGAAGTGTATTTAAACCCAGTTCTTTTTATTATGACAAAGAATTGGAAATAGAGAGGATGTCCAACAATTAGGAGATGGCTGATCATGTTGTGATACATGATTGTGATGGATAATTTCAGAAATACCTGGAAAGACTTACATGAACTGATAAAAAAAAAAGTGAGCAGAACCAGAACATTGTCCACAGTAATAGCAATATTGTACAATGACCAATTGTGAATGACTTTTGGTGTGGGTTTTCTTTCACAATGTGACTAAAATGGAGATGTTTTGCATTACTTCATATGTATAATAGATATCTAATTGCTTATCTCCTCAGGGAGGTAAGAGGGGTGGGAGGGAGGTAGAGAATTTGGAACTCAGATTTTTAAAAATGATTGTTAGGGGGCAGCTGGGTGGCTCAGTGGATTGAGACCCAGGCCTAGAGATGGGAGGTCCTGGGTTCAGATCTGGCCTTGGATACTTCCTAGCCGTGTGGCCCTGAGCGGGTCGGTTGGCCCCCATTGCTTAGCCCTGTAACAAATAAAAAAATTAATATAAAAGGATATATATATATATATATTAGGGTTTAAAAAATGATTGTTAAATTTTTTAATATAAGTGGAAAATATTTAATGAAATATTTTAAATGAATAATAATAATAATCTTCCTCTTCTAAGTCAGCACCATACTCAATCCTAATCCCACCCCATTTCTACAGCATTAACTTCTTGCCTGTTGTAAGTCACCAATAAGCTTGTTCTTCTCCTCTATCAATAAGGCACACTGCTGCTGCTGCATATTGAGTAAATCCCACAGATCCTGGGGAATCCGCTTCGTCTTACTTTCTTGCCACTTTCCAGTAATTTCATAAAACTTTTCCTGACTGGTCTTGATTTCATTCTCCAGCTTCTCCACTCTGCAAACACAAACCAAGTAGTCCATGACTCTGTAGATACTATAATAGACTAATTGGGAGCTCCTTAGAACTTTGTTTGGATTTATTGGATGAAGGAAGGAAGGGGAGAAAGAGAAAGTCTTAATTATTAAGGAAATAGTAAAACTTGGGTGTGGAGTCTGGAGTGTGCACGGTATGGCTAGGAGGCAAGAAAGGATCCCAGGAACCTTTTGCTTATGCTATTAGACTATCGGTTAGATCAATGGTTCCCAAACTTTTTTGGCCTACCACCCCCTTTCCAGAAAAAATATTACTTAGCCCCCCGGAAATTAATTTTTTTAATTTTAATAGCAATTAATAGGAAAGATAAATGCACCTGTGGCCATCACCGCTTCCCCTGGATTGCTGCAGCACCCACCAGGGGGTGGTAGCGCCCACTTTAGGAATCACTGAGTTAGATGAAGTAAAGGATAATACATTATATATCTTTGACTTCTGTGTCGTGTTTTAAATAGAAGAATTACAAGCTTTTGACTAGGGATGAAGTATTCCTAATGAAGACTGGCAAAAATACATTTACCTGGAATCTTGCAAATCTAATCAAAAAGTCTATAAACTATGAAGGAAACCTTCAAAACTAGAAATTAATTAGAGAGTAGCCAAAAGAAGAAGAATGGAAATATCCAACAATAAACAGGATAAAAGAAGACTATCCACAAATGCCAAAAGCAAGGGGAACTATAGAGACTATAACACAAGGAGGTAAATTAACTATATAGGGGGATCACTAAAACTAGATGCAATAGGACTAATGATTATAATGTCTTTCTGGAAGAGCACACATTATTCAAAAGGAATAGAATAGATGAAAGGTGGTGGGGGAAGTAGCAATATTTAGTAATAAAATATACTCATGAAAATATTCATCTGGGTAAAGGTAGAAAAAAAGGAGAAACAAAAATAAAATTGTACACTACAGACCTCCTAGACAGACAGAAAAAATAGATGAAGAATTCAGGAAACACATCACAAACCTGAACAGGCAGGAGGTAGGAGATTAATACATTGGGTTAAGTCCTGATTTAATATCAGTGTTAAAAAATAGCGACCTTGAGAGGAGATATGTGTGACCATAAGACAGTGAGACAGTGGGATAGTGGAATCCTTTACCTCTGACGCTTTGCTTCATCTTCTTCTACTCTCCTATGAGTCTCTCTGATATCAGCAGCAATTTGGATGTTTGTCACTAGCTCAGTGCCACAGAGCAACAGTTTAGACAACCTCTAGAAACAGAAAATAGAAGGGATAAAACTGGAATATGATTCATATATGAGCCATGGATGTCTCAAGAGGGCAAATTTCAGTGTGGATTATTAATATATATTTTGAAACCCTTACTTCTGTCTTAAAATCAATACTGTGTATTGACAAGGCAATGGGGGTTAAGTGGCTTGCCCAGGGTCACCCAGATAGGAAGTGCCTGAGGCTAGATTTGAACCCAGGACCTCCCATCTCTGGGCCTGGCTCTCAATCCACTGAGTCACCTAGCTGCCCCTTCAGCTTGGATTATTAAGGAAAGATACAGTCCTGACAAATTAGTTTCACATACCTGAAAAAGAAGTAGCATGGTCTGTATAGAGTAGTCACTTATTAAATCTTTGTTAAATTCTATTATTTTTTTGCAAATGTCTTAATTCTCACTCAAATGACTTAAGCCGGCTCCTAAAACAACATAGCTCAAAGCAAAAAGTGATGTCAGTGGAAAGGATATAATTCTGTAGGCCACAGACCCAGTCAAGGGATAATTACCAAAAAAAAAAAAAAAAAAAAAAAAAAGATTGCTAGGCACCAACAACCCACCAATAAGGCAAGCTGCATTCTTGGTACACCTCCCTACACTGCCAAAAGCCCAGTATAATTAGCATCATAAACTAAGAAGAAAAATGACATCAATGATAAGAATATAATTCTGAGCCAGACTCAGTCATGGGTCAATTACTAGTCTCTATCAGTATTATCTGCATTTTTTAGGTTCTAAGTCCTATTTTCACCTCTCTCACAACCATTTTATCCCTTACTACACTCTTTATTGCCTATCTAAAAATTCTGACCATGGAATATGATGACATCCACTACTCTTCATTTGTCTGACAAAGATGTAACCCTTCTTCTTGGCAAGGGCAACCAACCCTTCTACATACTATTGATCTCATCTTCTTCATGCTCTTCCCAGTAGATTGCCCAAATTGACATCCCCATTTCTAATTTTTTTATACCCTTACTTTCTAGAAACAACTCTAAGACAGAAGGGTAAGGACTAAGCAATTGGGATTAAGTGACTTGCCCAAGTTCATACAGCTAGGAAGTGTCTGAGGTCACATTTGAACCCAGCTCCTCCCAACTCCAAACCTGTACTCAATCCTCTGTGCCATCTGGCTCCCCTACCCCTACTTCTAATTTTCATTTTCTCCATATCTACTGGTTCTTTCCTTGTTGCCTACAAACACTCCTATGAATCCCCATCCTTGAAAAACCCTCACTCAGTTCACCCATCCCCACTATCATCTTATGTCTCTCTTCTCTTTTGTGGATGAATTCTTTAAGAAAACCATCTACATTCAGTTCATTCACTTTATCTCCTCTCACTCTATCCTAAGCTCTCTGTCATCTGACTTCCAAACTCATCATTCAACAGAAATTACCTAAATCGAAGTTACTAGTGCTCTCTTAATTGCGAAATCTTTTGTCAAGTCAATCCTTAATTGTCAAGTCTTTTCTCAGTCCTCATCCTTTTTGACCTCTTCAGTGTTTAGCACCACTGATTGCCTTCTCTTCTTGGGTATTCTTTCTTCTCCGAGTTTTTGTGACACTGCTTTCTCCCGATTCTCCTGCCTATCTGGCTACTCCTCCGTTTTTTCTGTTGGATTTTCATCTATATCCCACTTATTGACCTTCCCTAGGCCTTCTCTTTTCTCTCTATACTCTCTCACTTGGTGCTCTCATCAGTTCCTATTGGCTTAATGATCATTTCTATGCTAGTGACTCCCACTTCTTTATATCTAGCCCTAGTCTGAGTCACTAGCATAGAAATGATCATTAAGCCCAGAGAGTCTTAAATATCTGGTTATATATTTGGTGGTACAAGAAGAAGCTTTTGAAAGTTTGTTGATTGTTTTGAGTGTAGGAGCAATATAGTGAAAGTACTGTATTTGGAGATGATCAAAATTCCTTCCCTTTAGGGTTCTCAGCCCAGGAAAGCTCTCTAGTCCAGTAACCATTTAAGTGTAGCTCTGTCTGAAGACAGAAAAATGAACTAATTTGTCTATAGAGGTCCCTTTTTCTTATAGTTTTTATATAGTTTTATAGTTTAGTGAAAAAAGGCTCTTCAGAATCTAAGAGCAAATCTGGCCTCAGATACTTTCTAGCTGTCTGATGCTGGGCAAGTCACTTAACTCCAATTGCCTAGCTTTTATAACTCTTCTGCCTTGAAACTAATATGTGGTATTGATTCTAAGAAAGAAGAAAAGGGTTTAATTTAAAAAAAATTTTAATTTCAAAAAATAATTGAAGAGGAGGCTAGATTTGGTAGCCTTACAGAACTATTCTAAATTATATCCTTTTGCCACCCAGTCCGCACCAATCTGCTTTCTTCTTTCTGCTTGAAGCTCTTAGACTGCTCTTCTTCACTCTCCTTCTTTCCATCTAGAAATTCTCCAAGTGCTTCCCTAGAATGGAAAAATGAAAAGGGAGAAACAAAATCATTGTTCCGAAATAATGAGGGGTTTAATTCAAAGGAGAAACAGAAAATTCTACAGCCCTTGACAAATGCAAGTTAACATACTTGTCTTCTAATTTAGGATTAATTGCAATCATCTTACAAGCTGATCTCTTCCACTTCCATTGAAAAAGACCTAGGTACAAATCCATTCACTGGGTCGCTAGTGACAAAGTCATTAAGACTCTATTTCTTCAACTATAAAATGGGGATAATAATACACTTAGTATTTCCTTTACATGGTTGTTGTGAGCCTGCAGGAAGATGAGGTATGTAAAACTTTAAAGCAATATATAAATATTAGCTACGACCACCACAAAAAGCATCCCAGGAAGGCTAATCCTTGAAATAAAATTCCAGAAGAGAAGACAGGCTGTCATCAATTTCTCACTCTCCCACATCCCACATGTCTAATCTGTTACCAATCTTGCCATAGCTCGTATTTGTCCTATTCTCTCCATTCATGTAGCCACCAGCCTAGTTCTGGCCCTCGTCACCTCTCACCTGGTTTATGAGAGCATCCTTCTAACTCTGCCTCCAGTTTCTCTCCTGCTCCAATTCATCTTTCATGTGTCTATCAGAGTGATTTTCCTAAAGCATGGGTCTGCCAAGGTCATTGTCCTTCTCAATGAACTCCAGTGGCTCCCTCTTACCCCTAAATCAAAAGTAAACTCCTTTGCAGCTCCGCCTCCTTACCTGCTCTTTCCCTTTCATGAACTCCTAGTCCCGTCCATCTGGGCATCTTGCTGTTCTTCACACACTTAGTCACAGCATCCCATATTTCCCATCTTGATGCCTTTCCCTTTGCTGCCCTGGAATGTTCTTCCTCCTCACCTCTGCCTCTTGGAAAGCCTAGTTTCTTTCAAAATTCAGTTTAAGCACAACCTGCTACATGGCACCTTTCTCTGATCCCTGCAACTATTAGTATTGTCCTCCACCAAATCACCTTGTATAATCACTTTGCATATGAACAGGTTGTCTTCCCCATTAGATTACATGCTCCTTAAGGGTGAGAATTACTTCACTTCTGTCCCTGTGGCTATCCTTACTACCTAGCATAAGGACTGGACCATAAAAATGCTCCACAAACGCCTGCTGGTTGTTTGATTCCCAAAGGTCATATAGGTAGTAAATTTGTTTATTTTTTTAAACCCTTATCTTCCATCTTAGTATCAATACTGTGTATTGGTTCCAAGGCAGAAGAGTGGTAAGGACTAGGCAATGGGGGTCAAGTGACTTGCCCAGGGTCACACAGCTGGGAAGTGTCCAAGGCCAAATTTAAACACAAGACTTCTGTCTCTAGGCCTGGCTCTCAATTCACTGAGCCATCCAGTTGCCACACACAAAGAGAATAAATGAGAGAGCTGGGATTTGAGCCCATCTCTAACCTCAAATTAATCACTCGGTTGCATCATGCTACCTCCCCCGGGATATAGTTCATCTGATCTTGGTCACCTCAACACCCTGAGAGTGCTCTCTTCCATCCTTACATTTACCTTGAGTTTCAAACTATTTTTTTAAACCCTTACATTCTCTCTTAGTATGAATTCTCTATGACATAAGAATAGTAAGGTCTAGGCAACTGGGATTAAGTGACTTGCCCAGGGTCACATACCTGGTATCTGAAGCCAAGTTTGAACCCATGGCCTCCTGATTCCAGGCTTAAGGCTCTATCCACTGTGCTACCCTAGTTTTAACTAACTGTTACTCCTTTTTTGTTCTATCCTTCCTAGTTCAAAAGCCATTCTCCTTAATAAAGAAAAGCAAAGCAAAATAAGAATTGGGTAATCCTCCTTTCTATTTTCCATTATCCCATTCACTAGAACAACAGCCCTCTCTTTTTTTTTTTTTTTATCATAGATTCAACAGTCTTTTGTATTCTCCTTTTATTTAATGCCAGCCTCATTTCATTCTGCACTTTTTTGTCCCCTAACATCTATAGGATTTCAGTGTTCTTGCATTCGTGCTAGGTTACTTGCCCTTTTTTCCCCCAATATCAATTTCCTGAAAATCTAAGTTAGTTCCCCTATATGTATGCCAGTCTCTAAATACTACCTGCCATTTTATTTCTCATCAGAACTATTTGCATTGTCAAAATTTGTTCTTGGGAGCATTCTGACATCATTTCAGGGCTAGCTTCCCTGTCCTTAAGCTATAAGCTCTTATCTAATGCTCTCTCTGAATTCTTAAAAACCATTCTCTGTAAAGTACAGAACATGATTTACGAAAGACAGGATGTATCAAAAATGGAATTTGAAGCCACATCTTCTGACTCTGCCAACACTTTAATCATTACACCATGCTACCCCTCACTATCAAATTAGTCTTCCTAAAATACTATCTTTAGAAAGTCATTACCATGTTTTTTAATTTAATTTAAAAATTTAAAACCTTACACTTAGTATGAATTGTAAGACAGAAGAGCAACAAGGGCTAGGCAATTGGGCTTGAGTGGCTTGCCCAAGGTCACAGAGCCAGAAAGTATCTGAGGCTAGTTTTGAACCCAGGTCCTCCCAACTCTGGGCCTGGTGCTCTATCCACTATGCTACTTAGCTGCCCCTACTGTGTGTTTTAAAAATGCTATACCTATTCAAACATTTCTGTTGCCTGCATGATCAAGACCAAACTCTTCTTATCATTAATTTAAAACATTTCACAATCTGGTCTCCACCTTATCCCTCATACAACAATTATAATCCTTTCCTCCAGCTATGATGATCTACCATTATTGTCTTTCATACTTGTTTTCCCTGCTTAGAACATTACCTTTCCCTCTCTTCTCAATCATTCCAAATACTATTAGCACCTACTGGCCAGGGTTATTGTGAGCATCAAATGAGATATTCATTAAGCACTTAGCACTGTCTGACACGAATGTACTACATCAATGTTAGCTGTTATCTCTATCAAAAATTGTTCTATGTCTCCTTTTCCTCTATGAGCTCTGCTCTACCAATGAAAGTTAAAATTCCTCTGCCTCCCATTCAAGGCCCTCTGCAATCT
>NW_025390956.1:0-5374 GCF_016433145.1 Gracilinanus agilis | reverse complement strand
CTTTCCAGCAATGTGGCATACCTGGAATTATTCGGGCAGGTATCAGAATCCCACTTCATAGAAAAGTGAAGAAGCAAAAATGTATTTATTTTAGGATACTTATTGAAGCATGAAGAAAGGTAATTAAGAAACAAAATTCATCATATGTCAGCCAGCTACTTGTTAAGAATTAACCCTTTTCTGACTCATTCTTTTTCACAGAATTCTTTAGTCATGGAGATATGAATTGTAACAATTGATCTTTTGCCAGGATGAAAAGAAAAATCTAGCTTATATAATTTATGGTTTATAATTGTCAGAGTGTGTGTGATATGCCCGGAGAAATGTGTCCTTGATCAATCTGTGTGTTATATGTTGTTTGTCTGTGATCACAATGGGAGGGTTACAGGTTGGGAAAAATAAATCTCTCTCTCTTCTTCATTCATTCCGGAGGAATGGGGAAGACAGACAGAGGTGTTAGAGAAATTCAGAAAATAACATTGTAATTTCTGAATGTCTTAAACTCTAAGATAATTTAATTGGTTAAAAGAAATCTTATTCTCTGCTCTTATTAAGGCAAGAGTTAAACAAACTAATCTGTCAAACATTTCTCCTCCCATTTCTCACTGGCCATGAGAAAGAGAAAATGGAAATCAAAAGACAGAAAAAGGGACAAATTTGATCCCATCACCAAATTCTATCAACAGGTTAAGTACTGAGACATATATCTAATGAAAATTACAAAAGATTCTAAAATGCAATCTAAGAAAAACTTATTCAGAGAGAAAGCAATGATTCTTAGTTGTGTACAGAAGTACAGAAGTGCAGCTTAACTTTCCTAGCTAGCAAAAAAATAAATAAAAACCATCAGTCTTGCTCAGTGCTTAACCAAGAGTGAAAAAGCTTCTTTAAACAACCATGAATTCAACCTAACATTAATCAAACTGATGTTAGTGAAAATTTTAACTTAAAGATTATTAGAACAATGCAATTGGCTTACATTTCAAAATTAGATCCCTTTAGACAGAGACTGGTCCTTGAGAAAATTATTTGTTGAGAGCGAATCATCCACGCCGCCCCAGTTCAGCAGGAAGTAGCTATGAGAAGCTAAAAATCGTCGCCCATTCTCCCCCAAACTCATGGACCTTTCTCTACCCATTAGAGTATATATTTGCTAAGGAACTGAATAGGTACTGATGGTATTGTTTAAATTCATTGACTACTAGTTAAAAATGGAATTTCTGTTAAATTTAAGAATGCACAAAACTTATATTGAAAAGCTATCTATTAGGATTTGCAGTGTGGGAATGATCAGACTTACCAAAAATGCTTATCGAACTGAATTTAGGGAAAACATATGAACATGTAAAATTGTTACTCTAAGATCTGTACCATCATATTAAGTAATAGGTAAAAATATAATTAACATTAGGGTTTCAAATTTTGGTAATTCAAAATTAGTATTATTTTTGCATTAGGAATCTAGTATATTATGAATATAAAAAATTTGGACAGCATTGTAATTTATTAGTATATAAAATTATTTTAAAAGCATGTGCAATGTATTAGAAGAAATTCATGATCTAAGGAATAACATGCAATTTGTTTAAAGAAAAAAATATTATTATGGGTAAGAATAAACATGTAGAATAGCTTCATGTGAACAGACTCAGAGAGGTACAGTGACCAATCAAGTATGACTTGCCAGCTTAGCTCTGTAAAGTAAAAAAATGAACAAGAAGCTAATAGCAACTTAATAACATCAATAATGATTGTGCAAAAATTCAGGTTTCCCTAATTCACCACAATTGGAGCATAAATTTAAAATAAAAAGGGAAACTGCAGATATTATAGAGAATAAAAGACAGTTAATACAAAGGAAATATGGTTTGGAAATTTATAAAAAGCAAATAACATATATTGTGACAACTTAAAATTAAGCCTTACGACAAAAGGGAGATTTTACTCCACAATTAGAAGTATTTTTCATGTAAGAATTGATTTTAAGGGTTGAGGATTGCTAATGATTTTTGATATGGTACAATGTAATTTATTTATTGTGGTAACAGAAAAAAAGTTGTAATGTTAGAGAACTTATTCTAGAATTTAACTTGGGATATTTCAAATGAGATGTTCTTTTAATGTATGTGCTGTCAGAACTAGCAGCAAGTAATCATGATACACAAGAAGTTTTTAAAGTGGTTAATCTATGCATGGGTTTTAATAATACAGGTTCTAAGAATTTGGTAATTTTCAAAAGATGGAGTTTCTAATGGATAAATAAATAATAGGTGTGAATTCTAGTGCAAAATAGACACAAAAAATGATGAATCAGAATAATCTTGATGGTATTTGATCAGCTATGTAGCAATGTTTTGAAGTAAAAGGAAACTAAACTGGAGATTCTATTATATTCTGTTTTAAAGAGAGGTTTGAAAGGAATAAGAGTAAATGCTTTGAAATTCATTTTGTTTATATACTGAAAGATTGCTAAAGGACTTAAAGTTATTTGTAAGTTATGGAGTTCAAACTAAAATCTGTTTCAGGAGATAATACAGCCCTGTTTTATATTTACTATGGAGCTGCTCAATCCAGCACTCCTGTTCCTTAATTCAGGTTTTGTGACTAAAGTGTGAGATGTTAATTATTACCAAAATATGTAAGAATAACTGAGTGATCAGTCTTGTAGGGATGTGAAAGGCTTGCTTGAGGGAATGGAAAATTGTTTCTAGACTGCTGTTTGGCAGACTTCTCTAAACTGTAATGGGTAAGACTTGTCCTTTAAGGAAGGAGAGGGCTTCTGGGATCTAATGGTGATACAGAGAAAGTTCTGTGATGGTTAGGGAGGCAATTCTAGGGCTCAACCTGGACTGGACCTCTTCTGACCATCTAAACTACTAATCTTTGAGTGGCACAGCAATGGCATAAGCCAGTGACAGCTTTGGCCTGCACATGAAGCCCCCTCATTACGTGTCCCTTGGGATGTGAGGAAATGTTTTCCCTGTTTGTTTTTTGTGACAAGTCCCATAATCAGCACATGAGGCAAATCATACAATTAAAGTTTCCATTTCCCCAAACAACCTATTAGGTAGATAATTGGAAATTATCAAATTGTTAGGGAACATGCTTTGAGAAGTAGATGAAGTTAGTGATGGATGACTTGTAGCTTGCAGCTTTAGTTTACCACAATTGAAGTATTGGATCTTGAGCTTGGAAATATAACCCAAAACTTTCTGGATTTCCTCCAGAATCTGGGAGATAAAGAAATTTATTTGTAAAATAATAATTCAAGTATTTATAGATGTCCTATTAATGTGAGCTTTGCAAAAGGATATTTTGTAACAGAAACATCACTTGTCAACTCTGCAAACAACTTAGGAATCAAACTTCCTAGAAGGATCAATTCTTATCCAAGAATGATTTCTGGAGATGAAGTATGTTGGCAAAGATACCCAAATGTTAAGGTTTAATATCAGTTTCTCTTGTACTAAATTTTCTCTCTTTATATCTGGTGTTCTAGCTTTTGCCCCAGTCCTAGGTTCTATGTCCATTTCCTTTATCTTGTGACCTGTGTCAGCCAGTCCAGGAGAACAGTCTCTAAAGACATGTCCCTGGAGACTCTGCCCACAGCTTCTCTTTCTCCTCTCAGGGATTACAGAAGGCTGAAACCATCGCCCTATTCCCTTAGATGATTGGAGGAGGGGGGAGACGACGTAGGACATTGTACCACTCTAGTTTAGACATTTTTCAGGCAAACTATAGGCAGAAAATTCCTTTGCTCCCACTATGTAGGGAATTGAGGTGGGACAATGAAGCCTTCTGGGAATGGGCTGGAGGGATCCAGCAGGCACTTACAGGACAAAACTGCTCTACCTGGAAGGGAGCTGTTTTGTCAGCACTACCTCTGAGCCTCTCCCCTTTGCCCTGTGCTCACAATCACAATGGGCCCTGAGTACCCATTCTCATCCAATTTTGATAGGGCTGGGCATAGGAAGCCTCTTCCATTGTTCTCCATGGCTGATTATGCTTATTTCCACAATTCTAGGCCTCCTTCTCTATTTGCCTGACTCATGATGTTTTGATCCAGCCTTAGGTCCCCACTTCCCTTCCACCTATTATTAATTCTAGCTGTGGGACATCAGTCCCATGAAGCCCCTTTTGCTAGCCCCCAACTTTGGAAATGGATTCTTTATTCATTGGAAATGGGAGAACTCTAGACGATTGTTACCTCAGGCTCCCCAACCTTTTCCCTTCCTGGGTGCAGGATCATTCCCTATATTTGGGGATGCAACTATCAAGGGATGGCTGTAAAACATGGGCCCTGTATACATCACTACCTTTGCCCTGCAAGTAATCCTGGAAAAGAGTCCTGTAATCAGCCAGGTCAGTATTACTGTAGCTATTGGGGATGTGAGATTATAGCCTCTGGCCCTTTGAAGGACCCTTGTGGCCACTTCTTCAAGCCTCTTATATGGCTCTTAACAATTCCCAACCTAATTTGACCAAAAGTTGCTGGCTCTGCTTGAGTGCTCAGCCCCCTTATTATGATGCTATAGCTTTAAATGCCTCCTATAATACCTCTGTCTTAGACAGACCAACTTCTTGTAACTGGGGAGACCAAAAGGTCGGCCTAACATTACAATCAACTACTGGTCCGGGCACCTGCACTGGAAATTCTTCCCTTATTAAAAACCCCCAGTGCTTTCCCCAAGTTATGAGCCTCACTACTATCAATATTAAGTATTATAATCCCCCTTTAGGAGTTTAGTCTCCAGGGAAAGAGCCTGGGCAACAGGTCAGTCATGGTATCAGCAGTTATTTCAGTCTTCTCCATGGCTCACCACTTTTTTTCTCCACCCTTCTGGGACCCTTAGTGATTCTTGTTCTTCTGTTGACTTTTGAACCCTACATTCTTAATCGCTTGGTCTGGTTTGTTAAAGATTGTATTAACACTGTCCAGGTTATGGTTCTGAAGCAACAATACCAAAGAGACGACCCCCAAATTATGCAATGACGTGGTTGTGAGAAAGATTTCTCACTATGAACAAACAGAAGTAGGGAATGAAGTAAAGTAAATGATTAAAACTAAACCCCAACTCCCACCTGCATACCTGTCTGATATGTAATGTCTTGTTCTCCTTAAGTCTAAGCACCAGACCAAAACACTGAGTCCTTTTTCTCTAGGGTAAAGTCCTGTTCCTTCCTGAGCACTGAACTGAAACCATGAATCTATTCATAGGTACTAGATCAAAGCTTCAAAAATGTATTTAAACTCCACTCTGACTATGTTGCTTTGGAACTCCTTTGCTGAGTTCCCCTAGCGCGCACTAGAAATAAAGACTTCCCTTTGCTTGGATTGCATTGTCTCCGTGTGCTCCTTGGGTGGCAATCCACT
>NW_025390955.1:0-4882 GCF_016433145.1 Gracilinanus agilis | reverse complement strand
AGGCGGGAGGGCCTCGAGGAGGCTCTTGGAGGAGCGGCGAGAGTGGACGAGGGGCATCGACTGGAACGGCTCAGGGAGGCTGTGAGGGAGGACGAGCTTGGGATGACTCGGAGCCTGGAGAGCCGCCGGCGGCCGCGACCAAAGCGCTGACCAAACGGATCCTGTGTGAACGCCAAACGCGCCCAGGACAGAAAAGGAGCCTTAACGGGGACGCCGAGCTTCGAGGCCGGCCTGCCTGCTTTGCTTCTTCGTCAGCCTCGCGAGTTTTGCCTCCAGGGGCCAAGAAGCAACAAGCAAGTTTCAAAGCCGACCCGCTTGTCCCTGCGACTTTCTGATTTTCAGTCAAAAAACTCCATCCAATGCGGCCTCCGACACTGGCCAGCTGGGAGACCCTGGGCAAGTCACCTAACCAGCCCTTCCTGCTCTTCTGCCTGATTCTAAGGCCGAAGGGGCGGCTTTCGCTGGGGCTCTCTCTCTCCCTTTTCGTTTGGAGAAAAAAGGATGGGACAGCCAGGGAGGGAGCAAAGCTGCGGAGCCAAGCAGCCACGGACGCCCCCTCGGCCTCCCCAGTGAGGAGGAGGGGGAGAAAGGTCAGCGCAATTATCTCTAAGCGCCGGAGATGGACAGGCGAGGCCGCAGGAAGGTATTGACGAGCCGCTGGCCGCCTCGCATCGACTGGAAGGCACTCAGCTCTAATTGGGCGCTTTGGAGTTCAGACAGACACAGAGGCAGCCGGCCAGGCGGCCCGGTTTGGGCTGGGGGGGGGAGGGGGCGCCAGAACCTGCCTGCGTGACCCAGGCCAGACTTCTCTACCCGGCTCCCCCCTTCTAGAGGGCCCAGCTCTAGGCCAGCTCCTCCAGGAAGCCCTCCTGGGTGCCTGTCCTGTAGGTGTCCCCCTCCTAGCTTCGCTGCACGGACAGGTGGGCACCCCCGGGAGCAGGCCTGGGCAGGGGAGCACCGCCCAGGCCCCTCCTCCTCCTCTGAGTCCCAGCCCGGCCCTGGGCTCATCCTGGGGCCTCCTCAGACAAACCCCGGCAGCAGGGACGCCTCCGCCGACCCTCCCACTCAGGGGGGGCCGGAGAGCCCGAGCGCGGCCCTTGGCTGTCTCCCACAGAGATAGCTCGGCCCTGAGCTGCGGGGAGGGGGAGGGGGGCAGAAATGGCCCCGCTGCCCGCCTGACGCTGCCTCCTCCCCCTCCGCTCCTTTGGCCCCCTCCCAGGACCCGCTCCCGCCCTCGGGCTTCTCGGCCAGCCTGGCCTCTTCTCCGCGGGTCGCCTCGGCTAGGGGCGTCGCGTCCCCCGACGCTACTCTCCCCGCGATCTCCTGGGCGCGCGTGCGTGCGTGCGTGCGTGCGTTCACGGCCGCTTCGACACGCACAACTCCCGGGTCTCGCCCTCGAGCTCCAGTTCCAGCTTGGCGCCTGCTGGACAGCGCCAGCCCCAGCTCCGGAGCTCCGGCCCGCGCCGGCCCTCTCCCCAGCTTCCGCCGCAGGACGCCCCCGCGGGTCTCAGTCCCGCTCCCCGCCTCGAGCAGCCGGGCCGGTCCTGCTCTCCGCTCCCCTCCGTCCTCTCCCCTCGGCCGCAGAGGGAAGGCCTGGGAGGAGGGGAGGCAGGAGAGGCAGGAGAGGAGGCCCACCTAGTTACGGCCCCCGGAGGCAGGGGATGCTGCGGGAGTCGAAGCCTGGGACCTCAGTTTCTTCATCGGAAAAATGGGCCTAGGGCTAGAGCCCTTTGTGGCCCTGTGCCTGGCTGCGGCCTGGGAAGGTCCAGAGCAGGCCGGGGAGCCTGCGGGGACAGACAGGGGGAGCCCCAAAGGCAGGGCCTGTGAATCCCGGGGAGGGGAGGAGGGGCCGGCCGCCGCCTCCCCCCTATTCCAGTCCCCAGGATTGCTACCGGAACGGATTCGGCTGGCCTGGACTCACCACGCGGGGCGCCCAGATCTCGCCTAGGGGTGCCCCGATGGCGCCTGCTCTGGGCCCAGGGCCGGTGCTGAGCTAAGAACGGGGCACCCCCGGTTGGGGCGGGGGAGGAGGCCGAGGGGCGCCAGGAAGCGTGTGGGTCCCATCCAGGGTCAGCGCTAAGGGAGGGGGCACCGGGCCCGCGGGACCAGGGCAGGAGGGCCCAATGGCTAGCGCACCTGCTCCGGGAGCCCGCCTCGGCCCTTTTGTGCTTTCAGAAAACAGCTTTTTGGACATCCTGGGAAACCGCTGACCGCCGCTGCGCGCGGCCTCGGCTCATTAGCTTAAAGAAGCGCTCGCGGCTCCGCCCCGCCCCCCCCCTTGCTGAATCCGGGCTGGGAGGGGGAGGGGAGGGGGGGGGGGGGCGGCCCACACAAGCGCCTTATGATAATGGCGAGAGCGCCGGCGGGAGGCCGCTGACATTTCCAGGCCGGAGCTGGCTGCCCCGGCGCGGCCTCTGATATTTAGACAAAGATTAGCCGCTCCGTGATTCGGCCCGGCCTACGCTCCCCGCTGGGGCGCTTTTAATAAGCCGCCCCCGCCTCCTCCCCAGCCTCGGCAGCCTCGAGCCTGGGCCCCGCGGGGCTTCGCCCACCCCGCAGCCAAACCTACTTCCCAGGAGCCCGCTTGTTGCCGGGTCTTCCTCAGCCCGGCCGTAGCTCGGGGTGGCCGAAGGGAGCCCGGATCCACCGGGAACCCCCGGCTGAGCTCGGCCGACAAGCCTCGACTTCCTCGTCTGAAAAATGGGGCCGTGGCGCCTCTGTGCCCGCCCACCAGGAGGGTCGTGAGGGCGGGAGAAAAGAACAGGCAGATGGGCCGGCTCTGAGCTGAGTGGCAGCAAGAGCTGGGTTCGAATCGCTATTCGGGCGGTTTGTCTTCGCCCCTCTGAGCCTCCGTTTCCCCGACGGTAAAATGCGAAGCCAAAGCTCTGCGGCCCCTCGTTCCTCCACGGGGACGCCCGGCTCCCGGGACGTAGAGGCGGGAGAGGCGGAGGGAAGGAGTAAGGACCAAGGCCAGCTCCCCAGCTCCTAGGCCCGCCTCGCCGCGTTCTACAGGAAAGGAAGCTGAGCTCTAGAGAGAAGCGGCCCCCCCCCCTGGGCTGCCGGCATTCTCTGGCTGTCTTTCGGGTCTACGCCGGGGCCCTCTTCTGCTCTAACTCCTGCCAGGGAGGGCAGCTTCTCCACGGTCCCAACCAACAGGCCACCTCCTCCAGGAAGCCTTCCCATCCAGCGCCCTCCCTCCAGAGGCTCATGACCTCCTGTTTGGCCTGTCTCTGGCTTGTTTTGTATGTCTGCGTGCGTGTTGTCGGCCCTGTGGAGCCCCCACCCAGGGCGGGAGGAACTGGCTTCTGGCTCTCTCTGCACCCCCCAAGAAGTGGCCATCGCTGACTCCCAGATGGGCCTCCAGCGCTCTGCCCACTGGGCCATCCGGCCCCCTGCAGACGTGCGTGTCCAAAGCCTGTGCTGGGGTGGGGCTAGAGGGGACGAGCATCTCGGATCCGACCCAGCAACCTGCCAGCCCTGAGGGGCTAATGGGGCATCTGGCCTGCTCCCGGGGAGCTGAGGCTCCAGAGCCTGCCATTAAGAGGCAACAGGAACCAATTAGGCAGAGATGAGCCCGGCTGATCCATTTGCTTCAGCTCCCGAGGAGGCCGGGCCAGGCCGGGAGGGACGAGGGGACGCCTGAGCCCGCACGACTGCTGCCGGGCAGCAAATTAGAGAAGCGGGATCCGCCCCTGCAGCCGCCCCCCCCCCCCCCCAGCCTCCCAAACTCCCAGCTGCAGGGCCTCGGCCCGAGCGCCTGCCTTTAATCATCCCAGAGCTGACATTTATGCGGTGCCGAGGCTCAGGAAGGTCAAGTGGTTTGCCTGAGACGACACAGCTGTGGTCCCAAGCTGGAGCCCGACGCTGGTCTGACCGACTCAGCTCCAGCGCGCCAGCCACCAGGCCGCACTGCCTGGAAAGGGGAGGCCTCCTGCCATGGCCTCCGTGACTTGGCTTCTGCCCTGGCTAGACAAGAAGCTGGGGGGGAGGCAGCCCCTCCTCACGGAGAGCCCTCAGGAAGCCCTCCCCGATGGCTGCCGGAGGCCCTCTGCCCGCTGCCCTCCGCCCTCTGCCTGCCGCCCTCCGCCCTCTGCCTTCTGCNCCTCTGCCTGCTGCCCTCTGCCCGCTGCCCGCTGCCTTCTCTTTCTGGCTATGGGCCCAGGGCAGCACAGCTGAGCCCCCCTCTTGCCTGTCCCATTCCCAGAAGGGCCTCCATGTGTGAGCCTTCCTTCCCTCCTCCCTGGGCACAAGTCTGGGCACGGAGAAGCCTCGGTCCCCTCTGGCCAATCCGGCTCCAGGCCCTGTGGCTGCCACGGGAGGCCCCTCTGCTGTGGGGATTCACACAGCCCTACCAGAGGGGAGGGAGGCGGCTGGCCCGGGCACTCTTTGTGCCCAGGCTAAGCAGTACGGTGGCACCCTGGGCATGCCGCACAAGCTGTGCTTCCTCTGCTCTGCAGCTGGGCCCCCGGGCTGAGTCCTGCTCCCGCCTCCCTGGTTCTGCCTCTGCTCCGCTCAGCCCAGCGGGCCGGCCAGGCCTGGACAAGAGGCCGCAGGGAGCTGCCTGGAGAGGTGGCCGCCGACGGAGCATCGCCCGTGCCCTGCCCTTCCGGAGAGCCCACGTCTCCTCCCCCCCCCTCCCGGGGCAGGCGCTCTGGGGGCCTCGGAGGGCCAGGCCAGGGCGGCCCTGACATCCCTACGTCCAGCCACACGTCTGCCAAGTAAACAGCCCCCAGCAAAGGCTCCGGCCTCCTCCGATAAGGGCTTCAGGCCGGCGGATCCTCCTCCGCTCACTGACGCACATCCCTGGCCCTGGGCGCCTCCTCTGCCCTCCCCAGCTGCTGCCGAGATCCAGAGCTGGGAGCCGCTGGGGCGGGGGGGGGGG
>NW_025390954.1:0-1834 GCF_016433145.1 Gracilinanus agilis | reverse complement strand
GAGGGAGGGAGGGAGGGAGAAAGGAAGGAGGGAGGACCTTAAGGTATTTAACAAATAATATCTCATTTAATCCTCATAACACCTTTGTGTTCTTTCTATTATGTGTGTTATACATGTGTTCTCATTGCCTCCCCGCAAGATTCTCTCTCTCCCTTTCTTTTTTCCCTGCTTCTCTTGTCTCTCTTTGTCTCCTCCTGAGATCATAGAATCTTGGTCCTGACAATGAAAGAGAGAAGAGATCATGTAACACAACCCCGACATTGTACAGACAAAGAAACTGAGACTCAGGGAAAGTGAGGTTAAGGGAAGAGATTGGGGGGGTGTATAGTAGGGCAGAATTTAGGATCCTTGGTGGAACAGGGTTTGGGGAGGCTCTGGATGCCTGGATCTCAGATGGGGTGGAGATCAGGATCCAAACACCTAGGTTCATCGGGTTTGGGGCTGACTCACCCTCCTGCTGGTAAGTTCCTCCATGGACACCCACAAAGTCAGTAACTGTGTGAGTGTGTGTCACAGGGAGGGGCCCCCTCCCCCAGCCTAGGGACAGGGTGGGGGGCCAGGGGAGCAGGAAAGGGAAGGATGGGGAAAGGAGGCCGCTGGGCCAAAAACAATAGCCCTCTGTTCAGACCTGACTGATTAGACAGTTTCCTACCCACCTGTGACTCTCAGTTCCCTCTGGGACTCATCCCCACTTCCAGTGGGCTCTCTGAGGGAGTCCCTTCCAGCGTCTATGGCCCTTCACAGTTTTGGGTCCCTGGCTAGGACTCCTCAGCTATATCCTGAGGTTTTTTTCTGAGTTATTTCCATTACATGTGCTATCCCCGCAAGATACTCTTCCCCTCTCTCTCTTTCTCTCAGTCTGTCTCTGTCTTTGTCTCTCTCTTTTGAGAGTTGTGGAAGAGGAGAAGGATTTCACTAATGTATATATATATATGTACATGAACACACGTGTGCACGTGTGTGTGAGCACTTCATCCCATCCTTCTGTTTATCCTTCTGCTGCTCTCTAGGTTCCTCTCCCTGAGTGCATCTTTTTCTTTGCCACTCTTCCTCACTCTCCCCACCCAGGCTTTCTATGCCTCTTTCCAAGGATCTTTGTCTGTCTCTGTTTCCTCTTCCTCTCTCTCTGTCAGCTAGGTGCACAGTGGTTAGAACACCAGCCTGGAGTCAGGAAGACCTGTGTTCAAAATTGGTTTCCAAGACTCATTCACTGTCCGATTCTGGGCAATTCACTTAATCTCTGTCAGCCTCTGTCTGGGATAATAATGGCACTTATCTCACAGGGATATCATGAGGATTAAATGAGATATTTAAAGTACTTCATGGTCCTTCACAAAAAAAAAAAAAAGACTTTTAATACATTCTTATTCCCTTGTCCCTTCCTCTTTCTCTCAGTCTCAGTCTTTGTCTCTGTGTGTATGTATGTTTCCTTCCTTCCTTCCTTCCTTCCTTCCTTCCTTCCTTCCTTTTTTCCTTCCTTCTTTCCTTCCTCTCTCTCTTTGTTGTCAGGATGTGTGAACATCTCTTTTTCTTCCTTTGTGTTCATCCATTCATTCAATAAACACATCTTAAGTATCTACTAAATGCCAATCACTGTGCTACTTGCAAAGGATGCAGAAACAAAAACAGTTCTTGCCCTCAGAGTTTATATTCTTCTGTTAAGGGGAAATAATAGTCTCTCTTGTTGGATGATTTCCTGGTGTTCTTGGTATTGGCTGGGACCTTAACTCTTGCCTCTTGTCTCTACTTTGCTCCCTTTTTTCTCCATTTGATTCATCCTGCTTCCCCCAGAGTTGAGTCTCTCTCTCTCTCTCTCTCTCTCTCTCTCTCTCTC
>NW_025390953.1:0-11116 GCF_016433145.1 Gracilinanus agilis | reverse complement strand
AGCCGCCCCTGCCCAAAGGCCGCCGGCTCGCCCGGCCGCTCAGCGGGCCCCGCGGCGGGGAGGGCAGCAGACGCCGGGCGACGTCCTCGCGTGTGCCGGCCACGGCGCCTCCCCGCTGGCTAAAGGCTTTGTGACTTCAGCCGAGCCCCCCCCTCGTGCCGGACCTCAGTTTCCCCATCTGTACAAGGAGGAGGACAGACTAGCTGTGACCCGAGGCCCCTTCCGAGAAGCCCAACGTGCTGTGATTCTCTTTGCGCCTCGTTTTCCCCCTTTGTCCATCCGGGGCCAGATGGCTCCCGGCTACGCGTCCGCAGCCTTAGCTCGGGCACGGGCTGCCCGCACGCTGCCAAGGCCACGTTGGGGAGGACTCGAGGCCCTCCTCCAGGCTCGCGCCCCCTCCCGGGGAGCCCAGGCCCCCTGGCCAAGCTGGGGTGCGGGAGAGGGAGCCGGGAGCCCCCCGTTCTCGGGCCTGGGAGGGCGGCGGGGGGAGCTCTGGGCCCGCAGAGCGTGGCACACCGGCTGGTCTTCCCGGACGGGCCCCTGGAGCCGGTTCGGCTAAAAGAAAGGAATATTTTGTGAAGGGCCTCGAGGAGGGCCGGGTCAGCGCCAGGCTCTGGAGCCGCCGTGGGCGGCCTGGGGCGAAGGCCCTCCGCAGACAGAGAGGGCCCATTGTGGGAGGCCGCGGCCACTCCTGGTGGTCAGCCTGCCCGGCCCCGCTGGCTTCAGGACAGAAGGGCCGCATTCAGCCCCCGGCCGATGGGCAAATATTGACCCACCGCGCTGGGGCAGGGCCGGGGCTGGCGCTCACGTCTGCCGGGGCCTCCCTTGACAGTGAAGGATGGCCGCAGCCTGGAGCCAGGAATCGTTTCCCTGGAAATCTTCTGGGCTCCCCCGATGAGGGGGCGAAGGATGGGGGGCGCCCCTCCCCTCTGGGGCGCCCTTCTCCCCCTCCCGCACTCGCCTCTTCCCGACTGGCCCGCCAGGCACCAGGAGCCGGAGGGACCCCTCCGGGCTCTCGGGTCACCCTGGGCCCCCCGTTCTCTCATCCCTGCCCTGTCCCCAAGCTGGGCCGAGGCCGTCACCCCCTCCTCTCCTCTGGCGTCGCCCCCACCCCGAGACCCTCAGCGCTTCCTGCCCCGACCCTGGCGGTAGCCTGCCTGGCTCGGGGGCCGGGATACCTGCCTGCTCCTGTCCAGCCCCCAGTCTGCGGCCCAGAGACGTCCTAAAGGGCAGGTTCACTTGGAAACTCCCGTGGCTCCCCGTGGCTCCCCGTGGCCTCCGGGGTCAAGTTCCCGAATCCCCCAGAGCCCCCCAGAGCCCCCCTCCTGCCTTTCCAGTCCTCTTCCGCTCCCCACCGTGTCGTCCCTCATCTAGAGACTTCCCTGCTGCTCCTCAGACAAGACCTTCCATCTCCGGACTCCGTGTCTTTGCCTTGGCTGTGCCCCAGGCTGGCAGGGCCCGTCTCCACCTCAGTCCCTTAGAATCGTGGCTTCCTTCAAGCCGGCCTCTAGTTCCATTTCCCAGGCTTCCCTGCTGCTCTCCGGAGCCCGCGCTCAGAGGGGGCCTGCTTCGGTTCAGGCCCCTCCTGCGGGCGGGCACCGTCCTTGCCGTTCTCCTCCTCACTCGCAGACGGAGGCCGGGCCGGGCACGGCTGCCTTCTGCAATCAGACCTGTTCGGAGGCTCGGGCCTCGAGGGGCGCCCCCAGCCCTTGTCACCCACTGCCAGCCGGCCTCGGGGCTGATATCGGAATGTGGCTCAGGCTGTGGACAGCCACGTCGGCCAGGAGCTCGGGTGGGCCTTCTGAGCCCCGGCTCAGCCCGGGGACATCCAGGGGCTCCGCTCGGAATGGGAGAGGCAGTGAGTGAGACCACCGGACGGAGACGGCCAAAGCTGAGAGGGGACGTAGACCCTAGAAGGCCAGAGCCCAGACCTTGGAATGTCGGAGCTGGGAGAAAGCTCAGCGCCCAGAACCCCAGAACAGGGATGTCGGGGAGCCGGGGCCAGGAGGGAACCCNCGGGGCCAGGAGGGAACCCCAGAACAGGGATGTCGGGGAGCCGGGGCCAGGAGGGAATGTCGGAGCTGGGATAGAATTCAGGGCCGAGGAGAAACCTGGACCTGAAGACACAATTTCAGAGCTAAACTGGAGCTCGGAACCTAAACCTGATTGGGGAGTCGGATGGGGGGAGCCCTTAGAACACAGAGCCTGGAACGTGGGAGCGAGGAGGGGCCTTGGAACTCGGAGCCCGGACTGCCAGGGCCAGGAGAAGCCTTAGAAGGCCCCGGAGGCAGGGCAGGGGCTCCCGGGGGCTGCACACCAGCCCCTTAGAGAAGGGCCTGCACGTGCCTCGGGGGGCTGCGGCCTCCTCTAGAAACCCTCTTCAGTGGTTCTGATCCGGGAGGACGTGCCGTTCGTGGGCCGCTTTGCCCGGCTTAAATGAATCCGCTTCTGCCCTGCCGCGCTCCAGACCACGGAAAGCCTCTTCGGACCCCCCCCCCTGCCCCCCCAAGCAAACAGAGGCCGCCTCGCCCGGTGCCGCGGCCCCGCCTGGGGACCCTCTGAGGTTCCTCTCGGAGATGCCAACACGGCCAGGCCGAGCTTCGGCCTTTTTTCGCCCTGCAGAGGCTCAAAGGAGTCTTGTGGAGGGGCCGCCCCTGCCCGGCCCCCAGCAGCTCCGGGCCCACCCGCAGGCCGGGACGGAGGCCCTTCGCCCCGGGGTCTGTGCGAAGCTCTGGCCTGGGTGCCGGGGAAAGAGGCCGGCACGGGGGGCCCCGGGGGAGGCGGGGTAGGACGGCCCACCTCAGGGGAACTGAGCAGAGGGAGGGCAGAAGGAAGAAGGGGAGCCCCTGCACGCCACGCCCTGACCAGGGCCCCAGGAGCCTCCTCGGGGGTCCCCGAGTGGTTCTGCTCTGCAAAGGGACGCTCCGGCGCTCTCTTCCCCTTCGGATCGGCCTCAGGCCCTCCTGGGCAGGGCGCTGCTCCGGGGCGGCCTCAGTTTCCTCAAGTGTAAAAGGAGGGTGACGGCAGCGCCTCCCTCCGGGGCTCCACGAGAGAATGACTGTGAGGCTCCGGGCACGGGACCTGCGCCCAGCAGGTGCCGTAGGAGGCGCCCACCAAACGCCTGCTTCCTTCTCTCCCCACCATGAAGAAGTCCGAGGCCCTGGAGGCCTCCCGTTCTGGAGGCTCTTGGAGGACGGCTGGCGTGGCTCCGGCCCTATCCCTGGCCCCCGAGAGGGGAAGGGGAGCCCCCTGGAAGTCCCCCGAGCCACCGAGGGGCTGGGGGGGTCTCTGGACTCCACGGGTGCCTGGAATCGATTGTCAGCCCCAGAGGGGCCCCCAGGATTGGTCAGATGGGGAAACTGAGGCTCAGAGAGGCACCCCGATTCAAACCTGGGCTCTCGGACCCCAGTGATCTTCCCTCTGCCCTCCCAGTGGGTACCCCAAGAGCCCCTAGCGCCGTGCCCACTGGAGCCGACCCGCTTGCTTCCTGCCGCAGTCCTGGCGGGAGTGAGAAGGGAAGGGTGGGGGGCGATGTCCAGCCTCGGACCCGAGCCAGGCCGGTCCCTCGGGGCCTTATGTAACAGGGCCCCACAAGGCCTCGGGAGAGGGGAGAGAGGCCAAGGGAAGCAGCGTGTCTGTTTGTCCGGCAGCCCAGCCGGGAGCCCCCGGGACGCCTGGAGCGGCGGGGAAGCCGCAGGACGCGCCGGCCCGCCAGACGCCACTTTCGAAGGAATCCTCTGGCCGGGCCAGGAACAATAATGCCGAGGGGTGGCCGGAGAGCAGCTGGCCGTCCTGTGGAGGGGCGCGGGGGGGGGCTGCTCCCCCTCTTTGTTGTCTCTGCTCGCCCTTCCCCCGCCCCGCCATGTCTGGGGCTGACCTCTCCCTTGGAGGGGGGCCCGGGCTCCCCGGTCCTGCCCGGCCCTGAATTCGAGGCCGGCCCGACGGAGAGCCTGCTGCATGCCCGGCCTCCTAAGACTCGGGGCTCCTTCCGGCCTGGCTCCTCGGCACGGCTTTGAGGGTGAAAATGTCATTCCAAAGATTCGGTCCCAGAGTTGGGCCCCCTCCCCCGCATGGCTGCTCTCATTGGGTTCGGCCCTCGGCCCCCGGCCCGCGAACTTCCTCCTCGAACCCTCGGGCGAGCCGCGGGGGAGGGGAGGTGGCAGGGCCCCCCCAGCCCCCGGACCCCAGCGCCTCGCCAGGGCAGAGGCCCGGCTCCCCGCCTCCACCAGAGCCGAGAGGGGCAAAGGCGGAATCTTGGCACCCTCTGCCGTCCACCCTCCCAGCTGCAGCCCTCTGGCCAGCCGCCCTTCAGGGGCCCCCGGGGGCCTAGACCCGTGCCGAGGGTTCGGATCTGGGAGTCCCCCTTAACGACAGGGAGGGGACTCAGGGACCCCTTTGAAAGGCGGCTCACAGGCAGAGACAGCTCTACGGCGTGACTCTGTTTCCCCAGAATGTCTGCCCCAGCGGCTGAGTGAGAGGCTCACCCCACCCCGGCGGCGAGGGGAGCCCCTGAAGCCTTGGCGCGCAGCCCTTGCTTTCTCCAGTCACTCACCGGTCCAGGGCAGAGGAGCTCCTCTGAAAGTGGGGCCCTGGGATGGGAGTGGGGGGCAGGGCAGGCTTGGGGTGCTCCCGGGGGTCTGTCCAGCCTCCCTGTTGTGGGCCTCAGCCCGGGTTCAGCCCCTCCTTTTCCCTGCTCAGTTCTGGTCCTTGGCGATGGGCTGCCCCCCTCTCCTCTGGCCCCTCGCTCAGTCCAGCTGGCATCTCGTGGCCCTAGGCTGGCACGCCTGCCCAGGGGTGCTGAGAAGCCCAACAGGGCACTGCTGTTCAGGCTGTGGAGCATTTCGAGCAGCCCGGCCTCTTGGCCTCCATTTTACAGATGAGGAAACTGAGGCAGAGAGCGGCCAAAGGGACTTGCACATAGCTGGAGTATGTCTGAAGCAGAATTCAAACCCGGGTCTCCCTGCATCAACAAGCCACCTCGGGTCCTTGACTTACTGCCAATCCTGGAAACCTTCACCCTGAACAAGGCACCCCTGGCCGAGCCGGCTTGGGGGGGCTGTGGGGGCTGTGGAGGGGAGGCAGGAGAGGAAGGGCCTCTACTGGCTGAGCCCTGGGGTCTCCCGGGTCAGCCCCCCACCAAGAGTGTACAAGAAGAGGGAGGCTGGGAAGAGGCCAGAGCCGGGAGGGTGTGAAGGAGCGCCTGGTCCACTCTCCGGCTCTGCCCCTGTTCCCTCTCCCCAGAGCGGTGGCAGCCTCCGGCCTCTTGTGAAGGGTCTCCTTGCCTCTGGCCTCTGAGCCCTTCCTCTGTGCAGCCGCCATCCGGACGGCTTTCCCCAAAGCCCAGCAGCATCCTGTGATTCTTGGGTCCAATACGAACGCCTCTGCTGGGCGCTGAAGGTTCAGCCTGACCTTCTTTCCAGCCTCCTCACCCACTCTGTGATTTAGCCCAACTGGCTTTCCCATCAAACCCTGCTGCCCATCTCCAGGCTTTTGCCCAGGCAGTCCCTCATGCCCGGAATGCCCTCCCTACTCAAGTGCCACTTTTCCCATGAAGCCTTCCCTGATGGCCAGCCTCCCGTGCCTCCCCTGCCCAACTGCTGAGATTCATGTCTATTTGTGGCCGTTTCCCCTGCAGGATGTGAGCTCCCCGAGGGCAGGCATGTCCGGTACACTGGACGGGGCACTGATGCCCCTCTCCAAGGGCCTCCAGCCTCATCAGACGCCCCTCCCCGGGTGCCAGGCTGGGCCACTCCTCGTCCCACCTCCACACGTTTGGTCCTGCCTGGCTTCAGGAGCTCCCTCGGGTGGGCCCCTACCTTGGCTCTTGGCACAGGGGTCTTTCTGGGCCTCAGGCTGACTCGGAGCTCCCTGAGGGCAGACCCACCATCCTGGGGTCTTTGTAACCCCAGCCCCAGGGCACCCAGTGGGCCCTTGCCAGCTCCCGGGGCCCCGTCCTTGGCTCCCCAGCCAGCTGCAGCCTCTTCTGGGTCAGAGCCCCCAGAGGTGCCCCGTGGCTAGCGCCGAGCGTCCTTTGCCAGCAGATGCCTTTGCCTTTGTGTCCCCCCCAGAATCCCCAGCCTTCCCCGGGGCCTCCGGGACCCCCTGGGCCAGCCAGCAATCACAAGGCGGGGCTCAGGAACGCCACTTGGCCGGGTGCTGCCCCTTACCCACTCTGCATCGAGGGAGTCTGGGGGGCACCAGGACCCCTGCCTCCGTCCGTCTGTCCATCCCCCCCCTCCTCCCCGTGGGGCCTCTGGGAGGAGCCGCAGAGACGGCTTTGGGAGGCTCCTCTGGGGGGCAGCACCGGGAAGCCGCCGGGGCCTGGCAGCTGGGCACCTCAGAGCCGGGGGCCACTCTCCCACCTCACGAGGCCCGCGCTGTCACAAGAAATGCTTGCTTGGCATCAGCCTCTCCACGTGACCTCCTGTCCTGGGAGGCCTCGGGGGGCCTCGGGGGGCCTCTCCTGGGCTCAGGCTCCTCGCTAGGTGCCCACGGGCTGCTCTCCAGGCCTCCCGCACTAGCCTGGGGCAGATGCTCAGATGAGGAAGCTCGGGCAGCTCGCCCCCGAGGAGCAGATGCCCGTTTTTCCTGTGTTTCCAGCTGCCCCGGGAGGCCCACAGCCTGGAAAGTCCGGCAGACTTGGCCGTCCTTCTTGGGCAGCCGACGACGTTCTCCACCCCCCTCGCCTCAGCCTGGTCCCTTCTCTGACCGGGCACCCTCCAGGGATGCTCTGCCCCTCTGATGCCAGGGTTGGCCTATCCCTCTCGGGTTGGCCGATGCCCGCCCCCCCCCCCCGGGCTCGGCCGCTTCTGGCCTAACGTCCAATGAGAAGAGCTGAGGCTCCTGGCAGAGCTGGCTGCCCCCTCGTCCGCCTGTCCCTGCCTGTGCCCAGGCCCCGGCTCTCGGGGCAGCCAGAGCCAGGCTGGGTCCTGAGCTGGCCCTGCCACTGTGGGAGATGCCCCCCGAGGCAGGGATAGAGGGAGGGAGGAGGTGGCCCCCCGAACCCCCTTTTCATGAATCACGTGATGCGCTAAGCACTCTGTGCCCTTTAATCCATCCTCACAACAGCCCCAGGAGGCAGGCGCCATCACGATACTCATTCGGAGGCAGACCCAGGTTAAGTGACTTGCTAGGAAATGTCTGAGGCCGGATGTGAACTCGGGGCTTCCTGGCTCCAGGCTCAGGACTTTATCCACGGTGGGGGCCCTGATTCCGCCTGTGCCTCAGTTTCCTCCTCTGTCCAATGAGGGCAGACGGTGAGAAGGTGTCGACTACGCTCGCTCTCCCACAGTCCGGCCTTCTGCTCTGGGTCCCAGCCCTCCCTTCTCGGGGCACTCCTTGGCGCTTCCTCAGTGCCCGCAGGCTGATCTTTGGAATCGTGGGCTCGGACCCACGTTGGGGCACGTGGCCTCCCTCCCCATCCTTCACATCCCTCGCTAGGCTGGGAGCGCCCCGAAGCCTGGCCACAGACATAGGTGGTCCCTCTGCCCCCCGGAACCCTGGGCATCTGTGGGGAACGTCTGACCCATTGGGGGCCCCGAGGTGGCCCCAAGCATTCACTCCTCTAGAAAAGGCATTTCTTTCGCTTTTATTCAATCGTTTCAAAGCTCTGCTGGCCAAAGCGCCTTCTAGACGGCTCTGGCCATGCCAGGCTGCCGGGCACCAGGCTGCCTGCCCGCGGCTAGTTGCAGTAGGTCTCCAGCTGGTACAGGGAACAGATGCTGTTACAGCACTGCTCCACGATGCCCCGTTTCTGCAGCTGGTACTCCGGTGGGAAGGGCAGCTCTTCCGCTCCGGCCTCACCCACTGCCAGGGGAGAGGAGCAGCCGGGTGAGGAGGGGGCACAGCTGGCAGGCACAGAAGCCCCCCATTTCATAGAAGAAGAGACTGAGGCTGGGGCACCGGGCTGATCGGTGTGAGAGGTGGAAGGAGGGGATGGAAGGATGATGAAGAGCCGCCCCCCCACTCCTGGGCTCCCCCTCACAGCAGAGGAGCTACCCTGCGGGCACCATTCCCTGCAGGGAGGCCAGGAAACCTGGGGCCACTCGGGCCGGGCTTCCATCAGGGGACCACTTAGAAGTCAGGCCACCTGGCCTCTCGCTGTTCTCCAGGACCGTGGCAGAGCTTCCCGCTCTGGCACGGGGGGCACCCCTGCAAGCAGCTGATGAATGCCACCACACGGGGGATGTGCCTCCATCCCAGGCCTGTGCGCTCTCCCTGGGCCTTTGGGGGGCTGCCGGGGGCCAGGAGGAGAGAGCCTGAGACAGGGGCCCCGGGGGCTGGCAGAAGGGCTCCCTCCACAATACCCGGGCTAGGAGGTGGCCAGGATCGGCGCCCCATGTTTGTGCCTCGTGCCAGGTCGGGGCAGTGGGAGAGGAGGGTCAGAGCACTCACCCATGGGCTGTTCAGCATCTCGGCGCGCTTTGGGGGTGTAGAAGAAGCCCCTCTCCCCGCACACCAGGTACAGGGCCTCCACCAGGTGGGAGCCACATAGGTGCTGGTTGACGAGGGCTTCCCCCGCTGGTGGGGTGGACAGTGCCAGCAGGGCCGTCAGGGAAAGGGCAGCCATCCAGGGAGCCATGGCCAGGCCCTAGGGAGCAGAGCGGGCGCTGAGGTGGGCACAGGAAGGATCCCGCGGGACGCCCCCGCCTCCCCGCCTCCCCACCAAGGACTTTGTTGAATTGCGTCCAGGGGCAGCATCCCGTCCGCCTCCTCCTTTTCCGGGGACGGCCCTGACGTGGAAAGAAGAGCGAGGAGCCGCCTGCGGGGCGAGGAGGGGAGCCCAGATCTCTGAGGATGCCGAGGGGGCCCCTTCCCTGCCCCCCAGCCCCGGCCACTCTCGGAGAGCAGAGGCGCAGCGAGCTCCCTGCTGCGTGACCTCGGCCAGGTGCTGCCCCTCTCTGAGCCTCAGGGCCCCCAGGCAGCAAGGGAGAGAAGCGTCCCTGGCTGCGGGGCCCCCAGCTTGGGAAGCAGAGGGACGGGGAGCTCAGCAGCGAACGCCCGGCCCACTTACTCGGAGGAGAGACAGGAGAGACACGAGGCTGGGGCTCTGGGGTCGGAGGCTGCTGCGGGGCCCTGGGAGCCGGAGGCCTTTAAATGGGGAGGCCTGGGGGCTGACGCCCCTCCCCCGGCCAGGCCAGCGCCCGCACTTCTGCTAACTGGGCTCATTAGGGGCCCGGAGCGGGCGGCCGGGGACGGGCCACCAGATGGTCCGAGGCCCCCTTGGGTGTTTCCGGATCATTTCCCGGCGCTCGCTGGCAAGAGATGATGGACCTGGCGCGGCCACGAAGTGGCTGTTAATGAGCAGGGCTAATGAGGGGCTGGTGGGCACCTCGTGATGGGCAAGCTGTCCCCTCTGCCAGCGCCGGATGGAGAGCTGGGATTAGGGCCCCCCTCGTTGCCCTGAAGTCAGCGGGCTGAGGCACGAGGGGGAGCGTGGGCCCGAGCCAGGGAGCCGCCCCGTTTCCAGACTCCCCCCGCCCCGCCCCGGCTCCCCAGGGCCCATCAGGCCCCTCCTGTGTGCCCGGCACCGTGCTGAGCGCTGGGGTACGAGGACAGAAGAGTGGAGGATCTCCAGGCTCAAGGAGCCTCCCCCACATGCCAGTGGCACTCCTGGGCCTGGCATTCAAGGCTCTCTAGGGTCTGGCTGGACCTGCCCCTCCAGCCTCCTTGGTCTGGCCCACCCCACCAATTGCCCCTTCCCGCAGGAACAGGCCCTTCGGCTCTGCCCAGAGTCATTCCAGGGACAGGGAAGCCTCTCCTTCACTTCCAAAAGCAGGCCCGCCCCCCCCCAAGCTGGGCCATTGGGGCAGAGTGGGGGGCATGATCCGAGGGAGCCCAGGGGGGCCTCATAGGCCTGAGGGCTCCGGAGGGTATCCTGCCTGGCACCCTGCGGGAGGCTGAACCCCAATCTTGTCCCTTCTCATCCCCTGGGAGGGGGCTGGGGTCCAGGGCAGGCACTCTCATGGGGCAGCCCTGCGCAGTCCCGGCCCCTGGATGGCCTGGAAGGAGAGCGCGGGCCCCTGACCTGGGGACCCTGACCCTGGGGCCCAGGGCACTTCTCCTGGTCAGGACTTCTGCCCCTGGGCTGGGCCTCCTGAGCTAGGGGACCCTGGGAGGGGGCAGAGCCATTAGAGAACGGGGTGCCCGGCCCGGACATCCCCAGCCCGACAGCTGGCTCAAGCATGGGCTTGAGAGGCGGAGCAGTAGCCCCCTGCACTGACCATCCAGCAGAGCTGCAGGCCCCAGTGGGGCCCCTCGCCAGCCCCTCTCTAGGTCCTCCCCAGAGGCTCGCAACAACAAGGGGGAAAGCGGGCCTTGGGACAAAGGAGAGGGCTGAGGCCTGAGGCCTGATCCTGGGTGCCCCCGTTGCCATCCTCCTTCTCCCCTCAGGAATGAGGGGGCAGCTCGTTTGCTTCTCTGCCAGGTGAGTGCTGCACCCATTTCACAGCTGAACAAACCGTCCTCCTTGCCTAGAGCTCTCTCCCTCTTCAGCTCTCCCTCCTTGTGTGAAAGGCCTTTCCCAAGCCCCCCAACCTTCCTTCTCTTGGGGACGGCCTCCCACGCGCCCGTCTGGGTCCTCTCTGGACACCCCTCGAGGGCAGGGCCCAGCCTCTCTGTTGCCTGGCACAGGGCCTGGCCCATGCTCAGGCCTTGGCCCAGGGTTCCAGAGCTGGCCTCTCCGCGTCCTGCCAGTCTACCCAGTCAGGGCCTCTGGGCCCACAAAGCATTGTCTCCCTGGGCCTCAGTTTCCCCACCTGAAAAAGGAAGGGGGGTCCCCAGGATGTCTAAGCCTCCTCCCAGGGCTGCTTTGGAAGGTAGGAAGCTCCCTGTGCCTGGGCGGACCCCAAGGCCAGCCCAACCAGGACCTGGGCACCTGCTGTTCTAGGATTGACCATCGGAGGGCAAGGGGGGATTGGGGGGGCCCTGCGCATCCTTGGGGAGGCCAGATCCCACGAGCGGGGGCCGCCCCCCAATAAAGGGACCCTCAGAGCCACTGCAGCAGGAAATTGTCTCCTTTATTGTCGTTGTGGCAGCCAGTCATGCAGGAGCCCCCCCCCCCGCCCCCACCCCAGCAGCAGCGGCAGCCCTAGACCCTGGACCCAACTAAGCAGGG
>NW_025390952.1:0-7578 GCF_016433145.1 Gracilinanus agilis | reverse complement strand
GTGATGCTGGAGAATGCCTGGAACCTGCTCTCTGTGGGTAAGGAGCCCTCTCCCTGCTGCCCGAGTCTGCCACCCAAGGGAATATTGCCCTCAGCAGGAGGCAGCTTTGGGAGCAATTTTTAGTCATGAAGAGGGGATGAGGGCTGGTATGCTGAGTCCCAGAGCCAAGGCCCTCCTGCTGCCTGATTCTCCTATAAAAGGACTTTGCATTTTGTAATGGGTTCTTGGGTTTCCCTTTGGTGTTACCAAAGTCTGAGTTCAAATGCGTGTTGGAGAATCCCAGACGTGTAAGTAATCTGAACTGATCCCTTCACCCTTTTCCTGGTCCGGAATTGGGCCTCCCAAACCCATCTGGGAAAACTGTTAGGAGGGTTTTCCTCCTACCTTCTTCCCCTCTAGATTGGATCTTCTTTGGGAATCTTTTTCTCTTTAATCAACATAAACTCGTAGTTCAGAGTTCCTAAGTGTCCCCAGGAGATCAGGTTTGTCTTTAGTCTTCCTTCCTATTGCCCTAAGCCTCCAGTAGAGTTAGTGAGAAAGGGAGGGAAGGGATGAAGGATTTATAATGACTTGCTCTTGGCCTAGAGCTCTGCCAAGGGTTTTCTCTGTAATATGGCACTTCTTCCTCACCTTCATCCTCCTAATTCAATGACACTATTACCTCCATTTTACAGATGAGGAAATTGATTTGATTAAGTGTCTTGTTGTGAGGCACCCACATTAGGAACTCTATAGTCCCAAGTCCCTGCCCCCTCTCCTTATAGCTGCCTCTCATTTCCAGATAATGGAAAACTATGGACTGAGTCCAGCTTTCTCTGAAGAAAATTCGTTAGAACCTAACGTTCTGGGTCCAGATTGGCTCCTTGACCTTCTCCCTACTCCTCTCCCCACACTAAATGCTGTGGAGACTCTCCTCCAGGAATTTCTGTAAGCCTCCTGCAGCCCCTGCTTGCCCTCCTCTGTGATTGTCAGGATGAATTGACTGGCTGAGAGAGCATTGGGCCCCAGAAGTATTGTTGAATTCCCCAGGAGAAGAGGAAGATCGTCCCTGAGAGAACAGTCCATGAGGACCAGATGGGTGTTAGTGAGGGAGAAACAGTCAGGGTGATGGTACAAAATCTATCCCTTGAGATCCCTGGGTCTGGGGCTTCTGACTGCCCAAGAACACTGACCCTTGGACCCAGTGCGGAGTTTAGGATTTTCTGCCAAAATGGACTAGAACAGGATGGGGGATGGGGGCGGCGCTCATTCTTGGACCCCCAGTAGGGTAACAGGCCGATCCTACCCTGGGCTCTTGCATTACAGACACTGTGGGGTAAAGGCAGACTCCTGTGGGAACACCATGGAGAGAGTCTCTGAGTGATATCATTAGACTCCCCAAGATTTCCCTAAAGAGAACTCAGTGATGAACTTCTCTCCATCTTTCTCCTTGAATGATTCTCCTATACCCAGGGCTTCCAGCTTCCCCAGAAGATGTGATCTCTTATTTGGAACACAGGGAAGCCCCATGGATTCTGGAGCAAGAAGGTTTGAGGAACTGCTGCCCAGGTAAAGGAGGGGAAAAGAGTTGTGGAAGAGTTGGGTGACCAGAGGCTTCTGTGTGGTTTGGTGAAGCCAGGGCTGGATTTGGGGCCAGAAGAATCTGTATTGAAATTATTTTTTAGAAGTTTTAGCAGGGTCTTTAGCCTCAGTTTCCCCATTTGTAAGATGAGGCTGTTGGACTCCACTTCCTATCTGCTCTTTTCATGGCATCAGTCTGTAAGACTCTAAGAAGTCAGTGTTTGGGACTAAAGGGCCTGGAAGTCTCCTGCAGGTGCCAGAAGGGCTAAGAATATGCCCTCTGAGCTCTTTATCTCCCCTACAACTCATCCTAAGATAGAGCAGAAAGCAAGCACTCATATATGTTTCTAGATACTAAAGGGCTGCAGTGGACATCCCCTGCCCTCATGGAGCTCACCCTCTTCTGGAGCAGATGTTAGTATGCTTACAATTCTGTAAAAGTCTTCTAGATTGTAAAAATAATACACTTAATAAATTGATTATGTATATGAACTCATTAGATACTCGGCTGTACTTACAAAGTATCTTCAGAGAGGGCAGCTGGGTGTCTTACTGGATTGAGAACCAGGCCTAGAGATGGGAGGTTCTAAGTTCAAATCTTGCCTCAGACACTCTCTAGCTGTGTGACCCTGAACAAGTCACTTGACCCCCATTGCCTTGGCCTTACCATTCTTCTGCCTTGGAGCCAAGACACAGTATTAACTCCAAGATGGAAAGTAAGGGTTTGAAAAAAAAGTATCTTCAGCTTATATAAGTGAAAGGAAGCTCATAAGTGAACTTCTCTTCAAGGCCAGGTGCAAAGACACTAAGGAGACTCTTTGTTATACAAAAATAAACTATTGATTGAGAATATAAGGATATAAAAGAATTTCTAACTCTAAGGGATTGTAACTCTACCCAAATAAAACTTGCTGGTTCCGCAAGGAATGGCTTCTCTTGTTTTCACAAGCTACACTGATCCCTCTGATCTGACTAACCCAAATTTTCCCTATTCTACAATAAACTAATAGTATAAACCTTATAAGAAATATATAATTCTTAACTTTGTCTCCAAGTTATAAAAATAACAGTGGTCAGCTGGCTGAGCCTCAGCAAGATCCAAGATAGGACTGAGTCTGGGAGTCCAAACCAAAGACCAGGTCTGTCTTTGGTCTTTTCAGAGATAAAACAATTTATAAAACAGCAATAGACAGTCACTAGTGTTTCCCAAGATGGAAAAGGAAATCACTTCTCTCCTTCAGGTTTTTCCCTCCTTTCCTTCTATCTCAGATAGTTAGGAGACAGATATCACTACCTCCCAACGCTCAAAGAGAGAGTAACTGCCAGAGATTAAGTGCCACAGAAAAACCATTACACCTCCCTGACACACTGTTAACGTTTCAAACTGACATTGTCTCAGATCTGTTTTAAATTCCAATTCTCTCTCAAGCTAGCTTCTCCCTTTCTTATCTCTAAAGTAATGTAAGAAGACGTAACTTCTAATATCACCTTCATAAGATCCTAGCTCTAGGGCAGCCAATCACAAGAGAGAAGGCTCTGAAACGAAAGAGCACTAGAGAGGTCTAATTTAGGGTGGTGGCCTAGGGCTTCAGGAGAGCCAGACTGAGGATTCTGGGGAAAAGTGTACTAAAGAATAACAAGGGAAAGGCACTGGCCCAACTCACTGCAAATGGCCATTGGTAGCAGTTTAGTCCTGAACCTGAGGACAGATGTTGGACAGTATCTCATGGCGATGAAGGCTCAAGTGACTGTGTTTGGAGCACTGGGGAGAAATGGTTTCTTGGTTCCCAGAGGAAGAGAACCATTAGCTCATTAGTGTGGGAAAGGCTGAAAAGGATAGAACAATTGGGGCACTGGAGGGAGGAATAGATGGGCTTAGATGAGGGATGGGATGGGATTCTTTGTGCATGGAAAGAGATTTTTTTTAAAGAGAAGAATGACCTTTCCCTCTGATCTTGAAACCAAAAAGGAAAAGGAAGCAGATGAGCTAGGTGAGATGTAGAGGATTAGAGAGGTCCAACTTTTGTTCATTGAAAGATGAGACCAAGTTCTCAGCTCAGAAAGTAAGACGGGGTGGGAAAAAGCCATAAGGGAGAGCTGGACACCAGGAACTCTTTAGAAGCCTGCTTTGGTGTATCAGGAATGGAATCCCTGAGGGAAATGTCACAGGATTGCCTTGCCATGGTGAGAAGCCAGCTGAGATTAGGGAACTCAATGTAGAGTGGAGCCAGGCAACTGGTTTCCTGATTTTCCTTCTCTCCATGAAGAGGAGTGAAGACTTCTGCCTTACTTGGAAGCAATCCAAGACTAAGCATTCCCTAAATCATTAGCCCAGGCCCTTTCCTGGTCTCTGGGGCTCAGTCTTGTCCTGTTCTTAGACAATCAAGTGACCAGAGCACCTCACTTTAGGGAAATGAGAGCCTAGAGAGAAGCCTCTGGGATCTTAAGGATTGGGTCTGCTCTAGATCCAACGGAGTTACTGTTGTCTGCTGAGAAACAAGGGCAAGAGAAAGCCAGAAACACGGCTGAGGCCAAAGCATGCATTTACCTTCCAGGAGAGAGCCAGAATGTAAGGATACTGGTAGAGTTTGGGCCTGACATAATCCCTAGGCTCAGACAGTGAACATGTATTAAATAATAAATGTGTTCTAGATATCATGCTAAGCCCTGAGCATACAAAAAAAGGGAAATACTATTCTGGTCTGTCCTGGAGTTCACAACCTAGAACCCAGACATAGAGGTGGTATAGAAAAAAGCAACAGATTCTGAATCTCACTCTTGAGATGATCCAGGGAGAAAGGAGTGTTGGGAATGAGAATGCATTTAATTCAACAGGGAAATCAGGAACTAGAGGAGTGAAGAGAATGACAGTTTAAGGAGAAAAATAATCAGATACTAATGATAAAAATAAACATCACCATTTGTATGGGGCTTCTAGTATGTGTCATTCACTTTATAAATATTATCTTACTATCCTAATATGAACCCTAGGAGTCACTTGATATTATCATGCCCATGTTATAGTTGAGGAGCCTGAGACCAAGAGAGCTCTTGTGACTTGGCCAGGCTTAAAAGTCCTAGCAAGTTTTGAGGTACAATGACATTGCATCACCACCTGTAATGGGATTTTTAAAAAGAATATCATGAAAATGCCAGCTTCTATATAAGGTGAGAAATAGGAAGAGAATTGTACAACCTTTCTTGCCCATTTCTTTACAAAAAGATTATGGACTCAATTTACTGTATGAAACATTTTTAAACTTGGGAAATGCCACGTTTTTGTTTAAATTTTATTCAGTAAAAGGATTTTATTTTCAAGAAAGGAGTCATTTAAGGAAAAGTAAAGGCTGCTTTCAAGGAGTAAGGCACAGACCAAAATCTTTTATGATATGGATAATTGCAAAAAAGAATGCAGAATTTCTTCGTCTGATCTCAGATGCTGGAAGAAAAAATAAGATTGAAAGCAATCATGAAGGGAATTACATAATGTTTACAAAGAAGCTAGATGATGAAATAGAAATATTTAGTCTACTTCTACCGAATGGTGTCATACTTATGAAAATAGGATTGTATGTGTAGACAATGAAAATGAAAGCATAGACTGAAAGTGAATTGTCTAGTACTGTGGACAGAGCATGCCCAGCCTTAAGATATGGTCTCAGCTGCCAGGATTTCAAGTCAAGTCATTCATCTAGCTTTTCTGAGGTCATGGTCTTAATTAGGAATGTAATAAAGCTAGGCTGCCCAAAGTCCCAGATTTGTAATAAAGAGCCAATGAGATCACATGGGACACTTTTTGTTATTTAAATTATTGTCTAGGTTTAGTGTAANTAATGTAGCATTTTCAAAGCATGGATTGTGCCCATTAAGTTGGAGGACTTTTCTTCTTTCCTGAGGAAATAGGATATAAAGAGGTTTATCTTTTGACAATGGTGGAAAGGAGATAAAGTTATATATGTGTAGGTGACACTATATATGAATATTTTACTGTTTGCTCTTTTAGAAGGAGAGATCAGACCTGAAATGAAGGGGAATACAACAGAGGTGAGCCTTCCTGTGGAAGAAATGGACCTACAAATATTCAAGAGTGATGATCCCAATAACTTCACTTTCAGAGAATTCTGTGTTGCACCTCAAAACCCATCTCTTATTGAACATCAAAGAATGTACACTTTGGAAAAATCTAGTGAAAGTAATCGATGCAGAAAGACTTTTATTAACAGGGCCAGTATTCCTGGACATCAGAGTATGCATACTGGAAAGAGACCCTATGAATGCAAGCAATGTGGAAAAACATTCAGACTGAGCTCCAGACTTGCTATACATCAGAAAATCCACAATGTCAAGAAACCTTATGAATGCAGGCAGTGTGGGAAGTCATTCACAAATAACTACAGACTTGCAAGACATCAGAGAGTCCACACTGGGGAGAAACCTTATGAATGCAAGCAGTGTGGAAAGAGATTCAGTTGTAGATCCTATCTTGGTGCACATCAGAGGGTCCACACTGGAGAGAAACCTTATGCATGCAAGCAGTGTGGAAAGAGCTTCACAATGAACTACAGTCTTTCTGTACATCAGAGGGTCCACACTGGGGATAGACCTTACGAATGCAAGCAGTGTGGAAAGAAATTCGGTTGTAGATCCCATCTTGGTGCACATCAGAGGGTCCACACTGGAGAGAAACCTTATGCATGCAAGCAGTGTGGAAAGAGATTCACAACTAACTCCAGTCTTTCTGTACATCAGAGGGTCCACACTGGGGAGAGACCTTATGAATGCAAGCAGTGTGGAAAGAGATTCAGTTGCAGTTCCCATCTTGGTGCACATCAGAGGGTCCACACTGGGGAGAAACCTTATGAATGCAAGCAGTGTGGAAAGAGATTCACTTGGAGATACCATCTTGCTATACATCAGAGTCTCCACACTAGGGAGAACCTTTATGAATGCAAGCAGTGTGGTAAGACATTCAAAAATAACTCTAGTCTTCATGTACATCAGAGAATCCACACTGAAGGAAAACCTCATGAATGCAGGCAGTGTGGGAAGAGATTCACATATAAATACACTCTTGTTGGACATCAGAGAGTCCACACTGGGGAGAGAACTTATGAATGCAAGCAGTGTGGAAAGAGATTCAGTTGCAGTTCCCATCTTGGTGCACATCAGAGGGTCCACACTGGGGAGAAACCTTATAAATGCAAGCATTGTGGAAAAAGATTCACAACTAACTCCAGTCTTTCTGTACATCAGAGGGTCCACACTGGGGAGAAACCTTATGAATGCAAGCGGTGTGGAAAGAGATTCAGTTGTAGATCCTATCTTGGTGCACATCAGAGGGTCCACACTGGGGATAAACCTTATGAATGCAAGCAGTGTCGAAAGAGATTCAGTTGCAGTTCCCATCTTGGTGCACATCAGAAGGTCCACACTGGGGAGAAACCTTATGAATGCAAGCAGTGTGGAAAGAGATTCAGTTGTAGATCCCATCTTCGTGCACATCAGAGGGTCCACACTGGGGAGAAACCTTATAAATGCAAGCAGTGTGGAAAGAGATTCACAATGAACTCCAGTCTTGCTGTACATCAGAGAGTCCACACTGCGGAGAAACCTTATGAATGCAGGCAGTGTGGAAAGTCATTCACAAATAAATCCGCTCTTGCTAGACATCAGAGAGTCCACACTGGGGAGAAACCTTATGAATGCAAGCAGTGTGGAAAGAGATTCAGTTACAGTTCCCATCTTGGTGCACATCAGAGGGTCCACACTGGGGAGAAACCTTTTGAGTGTAAGCAGTGAGGAAAGATTCAGTTGGAGATCCCATCGTGCTTCACCTCAGAGTCCACACTAGGGAGAAACTTTATGAATGCAAGCATTTTGGGAAAACATTCATAAATAACTCCAGTCTTGCTGTAAATCAGAGAGTCCACACTGGGGATAAACCTTATGAATGCAATCAGTGTCGAAAGATGTTTACAAATAACTGCAGTCTTGCTGTACATCAGAGTCAACACTGGG